>NW_027469123.1:300000-600000 GCF_051020765.1 Lasioglossum baleicum
CCCCCCGTCCCACCACCCAGGTCGACCCGCATAAAACTTAAAAATATGATAAAATAAAAGATAAAATCAATAAATGAAAACGTGTATAGATAAAATAGATAAAATAAAAGTCAATAAATAAATAAATAATAATAAGTAAATAAATACAATGGACAAGACACAACAAACACAAGAAGGGGGGCATAATAAAGGGGAATAAACGATAAAGATAAAATTTATAATATCGAATATAAAATATATGTAGAATAAAATGAAATATTATAAAATAAAAGGAGGGGGGTTGACCGACAGGTCGCATCTTTGTAGAGGCGGGGAGGGGATTATTGCACTACCTCGCCCCCCACGACCTGCCCACCCCGGGGGGCGTCTTAACGGCCAGCCCCCCTTGGCGGCGGTGGAAGTACTAAGTAGTCCCGCCGCCGCCATTACGTCTGCGGCCCCTTACAGGGGGCCGACGGCCTCGTCGGGGTTGCCCCGCCGATGCTAGCCTCCTGGCGGAGAGGGGGTCGGCTTCCCTCTCCCTCTCCGCTGCCTCCTTCTGCGTTATGACAATCTCGCAGAAGGAGGCAAACGCTGCTCTTGACCTCTCGCTGCCGATCATGTGGTCGACCACGACCGACAACGAGAGGTCCATCCCAATAACGCCCCTTAGGTCTCTGCGCGGCGCCGACCACGCTGGACATTCTTCCAGCGTATGCCGCCCAGAGTCCTGGGCCTCCTCGCAGTGGTGGCACTGCGATCCTCCCAGTGCCAGTTATGAACACACAGTTTGAGGAAACGGCGGTATGCAGGTAATTTAACTTATGCGCATGCATTGCTGCAGCTTGTGCTGTATAATTTAGAATTTTTGTTACCGCGCCATCCGATTTTTATACATGTGCAAATATTCGTACACGCTGCATTGTATTTTTTTCCGCACGCGACAAGGAGGGGACAGAGGCGAGTTCCGGCTCGCGTCTGTCCCCTCCCCCCGTCCCGCCCCCCCTGGTCGACCCGCATAAAGCTTAAAAATATGATAATATAAAAGATAAAATCAATAAATGAAAACGTGTATAGATAAAATAGATAAAATAAAAGTCAATAAAGATATAAATAATAATGAGTAAATAAATACAATGGACAAAACACAACAAACATAAGAAGGGGGCAAAATAAAGGGGAATAAACGATAAAGATAAAATTCATAATATAGAATATAAAATATATGTAGAATAAAATGAAATATTATAAAATAAAAGGAGGAGGGATGACCGACAGGTCGCATCTTTGTAGAGGCGGGGAGGGGATTATTGCACTACCTCGCCCCCCACGACCTGCCACCCCGGGGGCGCCTTAACGGCCAGCCCCCCTTGGCGGCGGTGGAAGTACTAAGTAGTCCCGCCGCCGCCATTACGTCTGCGGCTCCTTACAGGGGGCCGACGGCCTCGTCGGCGTTGCCCCGCCGATGCTAGCCTCCTGGCGGAGAATGGGGGCGGCTTCCCTCTCCCTCTCCGCTGCCTCCTTCTGCGTTATGACAATCTCGCAGAAGGAGGCAAACGCTGCTCTTGACCTCTCGCTGCCGATCATGTGGTCGACCACGACCGACAACGAGAGGTCCATCCCAATAACGCCCCTTAGGTCTCTGCGCGGCTCCGACCACGCTGGACATTCTTCCAGCGTATGCCGCGCAGAGTCCTGGGCCTCCTCGCAGTGGTGGCACTGCGATCTTCCCAGTGCCAGTTATGAACACACAGTTTGAGGAAACGGCGGTATGCAGGTAATTTAACTTATGCGCATGCATTGCTGCAACTTGTGCTGTATAATTTAGAATTTTTGTTACCGCGCCATCCGATTTTTATACATGTGCAAATACTCGTACACGCTGCATTGTATTTTTTTCGGCACGCGACAAGGAGGGGACAGAGGCGAGTTCCGGCTCGCGTCTGTCCCCACCCCCCGTCCCACCCCCCAGGTCGACCCGCATAAAACTTAAAAATATGATAAAATAAAAGATAAAATCAATAAATGAAAACGTGTATAGATAAAATAGATAAAATAAAAGTCAATAAATAAATAAATAATAATAAGTAAATAAATACAATGGACAAGACACAACAAACACAAGAAGGGGGGCAAAATAAAGGGGAATAAACGATAAAGATAAAATTTATAATATAGAATATAAAATATATGTAGAATAAAATGAAATATTATAAAATAAAAGGAGAGGGGTTGACCGACAGGTCGCATCTTTGTAGAGGCTGGGAGGGGATTATTGCACTACCTCGCCCCCCACGACCTGCCCACCCCGGGGGCGCCTTAACGGCCAGCCCCCCTTGGCGGCGGTGGAAGTACTAAGTAGTCCCGCCGCCGCCATTACGTCTGCGGCCCCTTACAGGGGGCCGACGGCCTCGTCGGGGTTGCCCCGCCGATGCTAGCCTCCAGGCGGAGAGGGGGTCGGCTTCCCTCTCCCTCTCCGTTGCCTCCTTCTGCGTTATGACAATCTCGCAGAAGGAGGCAAACGCTGCTCTTGACCTCTCGCTGCCGATCATGTGGTCGACCACGACCGACAACGAGAGGTCCATCCCAATAACGCCCCTTAGGTCTCTGCGCGGCGCCGACCACGCTGGACATTCTTCCAGCGTATGCCGCGCAGAGTCCTGGGCCTCCTCGCAGTGGTGGCACTGCGATCCTCCCAGTGCCAGTTATGAACATACAATTTGAGGAAACGGCGGTATGCAGATAATTTAACTTATGCGCATGCATTGCTGCAACTTGTGCTGTATAATTTAGAATTTTTGTTACCGCGCCATCCGATTTTTATACATGTGCAAATACTCGTACACGCTGCATTGTATTTTTTTCCGCACGCGACAAGGAGGGGACAGAGGCGAGTTCCGGCTCGCGTCTGTCCCCACCCCCCGTCCCACCCCCCCAGGTCGAACCGAATAAAACTTAAAAATATGATAAAACAAAAGATAAAATCAATAAATGAAAACGTGTATAGATAAAATAGATAAAATAAAAGTTAATAAATAAATAAATAATAATAAGTAAATAAGTACAATGGACAAAACACAACAAACATAAGAAGGGGGGCAAAATAAAGGGGAATAAACGATAAAGATAAAATTTATAATATAGAATATAAAATATGTGTAGAATAAAATGAAATATTATAAAATAAAAGGAGGGGGGTTGACCGACAGGTCGCATCTTTGTAGAGGCTGGGAGGGGATTATTGCACTACCTCGCCCCCCAGGACCTGCCCACCCCGGGGGCGCCTTATCGGCCAGCCCCCCTTGGCGGCGGTGGAAGTACTAAGTAGTCCCGCCGCCGCCATTACGTCTGCGGCCCCTTACAGGGGGCCGACGGCCTCGTCGGGGTTGCCCCGCCGATGCTAGCCTCCAGGCGGAGAGGGGGTCGGCTTCCCTCTCCCTCTCCGCTGCCTCCTTCTGCGTTATGACAATCTCGCAGAAGGAGGCAAACGCTGCTCTTGACCTCTCGCTGCCGATCATGTGGTCGACCACGACCGACAACGAGAGGTCCATCCCAATAACGCCCCTTAGGTCTCTGCGCGGCGCCGACCACGCTGGACATTCTTCCAGCGTATGCCGCCCAGAGTCCTGGGCCTCCTCGCAGTGGTGGCACTGCGATCCTCCCAGTGCCAGTTATGAACACACAGTTTGAGGAAACGGCGGTATGCAGGTAATTTAACTTATGCGCATGCATTGCTGCAGCTTGTGCTGTATAATTTAGAATTTTTGTTACCGCGCCATCCGATTTTTATACATGTGCAAATATTCGTACACGCTGCATTGTATTTTTTTCCGCACGCGACAAGGAGGGGACAGAGGCGAGTTCCGGCTCGCGTCTGTCCCCTCCCCCCGTCCCGCCCCCCCTGGTCGACCCGCATAAAGCTTAAAAATATGATAATATAAAAGATAAAATCAATAAATGAAAACGTGTATAGATAAAATAGATAAAATAAAAGTCAATAAAGATATAAATAATAATGAGTAAATAAATACAATGGACAAAACACAACAAACATAAGAAGGGGGCAAAATAAAGGGGAATAAACGATAAAGATAAAATTCATAATATAGAATATAAAATATATGTAGAATAAAATGAAATATTATAAAATAAAAGGAGGAGGGATGACCGACAGGTCGCATCTTTGTAGAGGCGGGGAGGGGATTATTGCACTACCTCGCCCCCCACGACCTGCCACCCCGGGGGCGCCTTAACGGCCAGCCCCCCTTGGCGGCGGTGGAAGTACTAAGTAGTCCCGCCGCCGCCATTACGTCTGCGGCTCCTTACAGGGGGCCGACGGCCTCGTCGGCGTTGCCCCGCCGATGCTAGCCTCCTGGCGGAGAATGGGGGCGGCTTCCCTCTCCCTCTCCGCTGCCTCCTTCTGCGTTATGACAATCTCGCAGAAGGAGGCAAACGCTGCTCTTGACCTCTCGCTGCCGATCATGTGGTCGACCACGACCGACAACGAGAGGTCCATCCCAATAACGCCCCTTAGGTCTCTGCGCGGCTCCGACCACGCTGGACATTCTTCCAGCGTATGCCGCGCAGAGTCCTGGGCCTCCTCGCAGTGGTGGCACTGCGATCTTCCCAGTGCCAGTTATGAACACACAGTTTGAGGAAACGGCGGTATGCAGGTAATTTAACTTATGCGCATGCATTGCTGCAACTTGTGCTGTATAATTTAGAATTTTTGTTACCGCGCCATCCGATTTTTATACATGTGCAAATACTCGTACACGCTGCATTGTATTTTTTTCGGCACGCGACAAGGAGGGGACAGAGGCGAGTTCCGGCTCGCGTCTGTCCCCACCCCCCGTCCCACCCCCCAGGTCGACCCGCATAAAACTTAAAAATATGATAAAATAAAAGATAAAATCAATAAATGAAAACGTGTATAGATAAAATAGATAAAATAAAAGTCAATAAATAAATAAATAATAATAAGTAAATAAATACAATGGACAAGACACAACAAACACAAGAAGGGGGGCAAAATAAAGGGGAATAAACGATAAAGATAAAATTTATAATATAGAATATAAAATATATGTAGAATAAAATGAAATATTATAAAATAAAAGGAGAGGGGTTGACCGACAGGTCGCATCTTTGTAGAGGCTGGGAGGGGATTATTGCACTACCTCGCCCCCCACGACCTGCCCACCCCGGGGGCGCCTTAACGGCCAGCCCCCCTTGGCGGCGGTGGAAGTACTAAGTAGTCCCGCCGCCGCCATTACGTCTGCGGCCCCTTACAGGGGGCCGACGGCCTCGTCGGGGTTGCCCCGCCGATGCTAGCCTCCAGGCGGAGAGGGGGTCGGCTTCCCTCTCCCTCTCCGTTGCCTCCTTCTGCGTTATGACAATCTCGCAGAAGGAGGCAAACGCTGCTCTTGACCTCTCGCTGCCGATCATGTGGTCGACCACGACCGACAACGAGAGGTCCATCCCAATAACGCCCCTTAGGTCTCTGCGCGGCGCCGACCACGCTGGACATTCTTCCAGCGTATGCCGCGCAGAGTCCTGGGCCTCCTCGCAGTGGTGGCACTGCGATCCTCCCAGTGCCAGTTATGAACATACAATTTGAGGAAACGGCGGTATGCAGATAATTTAACTTATGCGCATGCATTGCTGCAACTTGTGCTGTATAATTTAGAATTTTTGTTACCGCGCCATCCGATTTTTATACATGTGCAAATACTCGTACACGCTGCATTGTATTTTTTTCCGCACGCGACAAGGAGGGGACAGAGGCGAGTTCCGGCTCGCGTCTGTCCCCACCCCCCGTCCCACCCCCCCAGGTCGAACCGAATAAAACTTAAAAATATGATAAAACAAAAGATAAAATCAATAAATGAAAACGTGTATAGATAAAATAGATAAAATAAAAGTTAATAAATAAATAAATAATAATAAGTAAATAAGTACAATGGACAAAACACAACAAACATAAGAAGGGGGGCAAAATAAAG
Organism: Lasioglossum baleicum; assembly: GCF_051020765.1. Taxonomy (NCBI): domain Eukaryota; kingdom Metazoa; phylum Arthropoda; class Insecta; order Hymenoptera; family Halictidae; genus Lasioglossum; species Lasioglossum baleicum. The sequence continues at coordinate 305,985 of NW_027469123.1, forward strand.
GGGAATAAACGATAAAGATAAAATTTATAATATAGAATATAAAATATGTGTAGAATAAAATGAAATATTATAAAATAAAAGGAGGGGGGTTGACCGACAGGTCGCATCTTTGTAGAGGCTGGGAGGGGATTATTGCACTACCTCGCCCCCCAGGACCTGCCCACCCCGGGGGCGCCTTATCGGCCAGCCCCCCTTGGCGGCGGTGGAAGTACTAAGTAGTCCCGCCGCCGCCATTACGTCTGCGGCCCCTTACAGGGGGCCGACGGCCTCGTCGGGGTTGCCCCGCCGATGCTAGCCTCCAGGCGGAGAGGGGGTCGGCTTCCCTCTCCCTCTCCGCTGCCTCCTTCTGCGTTATGACAATCTCGCAGAAGGAGGCAAACGCTGCTCTTGACCTCTCGCTGCCGATCATGTGGTCGACCACGACCGACAACGAGAGGTCCATCCCAATAACGCCCCTTAGGTCTCTGCGCGGCTCCGACCACGCTGGACATTCTTCCAGCGTATGCCGCGCAGAGTCCTGGGCCTCCTCGCAGTGGTGGCACTGCGATCTTCCCAGTGCCAGTTATGAACACACAGTTTGAGGAAACGGCGGTATGCAGGTAATTTAACTTATGCGCATGCATTGCTGCAACTTGTGCTGTATAATTTAGAATTTTTGTTACCGCGCCATCCGATTTTTATACATGTGCAAATATTCGTACACGCTGCATTGTATTTTTTTCCGCACGCGACAAGGAGGGGACAGAGGCGTGTTCCGGCTCGCGTCTGTCCCCTCCCCCCGTCCCGCCCCCCTGGTCGACCCGCATAAAGCTTAAAAATATGATAATATAAAAGATAAAATCAATAAATGAAAACGTGTATAGATAAAATAGATAAAATAAATGTCAATAAAGAAATAAATAATAATGAGTAAATAAATACAATGGACAAAACACAACAAACATAAGAAGGGGGGCAAAATAAAGGGGAATAAACGATAAAGATAAAATTTATAATATAGAATATAAAATATATGTAGAATAAAATGAAATATTATAAAATAAAAGGAGGGGGGTTGACCGACAGGTCGCATCTTTGTAGAGGCTGGGAGGGGATTATTGCACTACCTCGCCCCCCACGACCTGCCCACCCCGGGGGCGCCTTATCGGCCAGCCCCCCTTGGCGGCGGTGGAAGTACTAAGTAGTCCCGCCGCCGCCATTACGTCTGCGGCCCCTTACAGGGGGCCGACGGCCTCGTCGGGGTTGCCCCGCCGATGCTAGCCTCCAGGCGGAGAGGGGGTCGGCTTCCCTCTCCCTCTCCGCTGCCTCCTTCTGCGTTATGACAATCTCGCAGAAGGAGGCAAACGCTGCTTTTGACCTCTCGCTGCCGATCATGTGGTCGACCACGACCGACAACGAGAGGTCCATCCCAATAACGCCCCTTAGGTCTCTGCGCGGCTCCGACCACGCTGGACATTCTTCCAGCGTATGCCGCGCAGAGTCCTGGGCCTCCTCGCAGTGGTGGCACTGCGATCTTCCCAGTGCCAGTTATGAACACACAGTTTGAGGAAACGGCGGTATGCAGGTAATTTAACTTATGCGCATGCATTGCTGCAACTTGTGCTGTATAATTTAGAATTTTTGTTACCGCGCCATCCGATTTTTATACATGTGCAAATACTCGTACACGCTGCATTGTATTTTTTTCCGCACGCGACAAGGAGGGGACAGAGGCGAGTTCCGGCTCGCGTCTGTCCCCACCCCCCGTCCCACCCCCCAGGTCGACCCGCATAAAACTTAAAAATATGATAAAATAAAAGATAAAATCAATAAATGAAAACGTGTATAGATAAAATAGATAAAATAAAAGTCAATAAATAAATAATTAATAATAAGTAAATAAATACAATGGACAAGACACAACAAACATAAGAAGGGGGGCAAAATAAAGGGGAATAAACGATAAAGATAAAATTTATAATATAGAATATAAAATATATGTAGAATAAAATGAAATATTATAAAATAAAAGGAGGAGGGTTGACCGACAGGTCGCATCTTTGTAGAGGCGGGGATGGGATTATTGCACTACCTCGCCCCCCACGACCTGCCCACCCCGGGGGCGCCTTACCGGCCAGCCCCCCTTGGCGGCGGTGGAAGTACTAAGTAGTCCCGCCGCCGCCATTACGTCTGCGGCCCCTTACAGGGGGCCGACGGCCTCGTCGGGGTTGCCCCGCCGATGCTAGCCTCCAGGCGGAGAGGGGGTCGGCTTCCCTCTCCCTCTCCGCTGCCTCCTTCTGCGTTATGACAATCTCGCAGAAGGAGGCAAACGCTGCTCTTGACCTCTCGCTGCCGATCATGTGGTCGACCACGACCGACAACGAGAGGTCCATCCCAATAACGCCCCTTAGGTCTCTGCGCGGCGCCGACCACGCTGGACATTCTTCCAGCGTATGCCGCGCAGAGTCCTGGGCCTCCTCGCAGTGGTGGCACTGCGATCCTCCCAGTGCCAGTTATGAACACACAGTTTGAGGAAACGGCGGTATGCAGGTAATTCAACTTATGCGCATGCATTGCTGCAACTTGTGCTGTATAATTTAGAATTTTTGTTACCGCGCCATCCGATTTTTATACATGTGCAAATACTCGTACACGCTGCATTGTATTTTTTTCCGCACGCGACAAGGAGGGGACAGAGGCGAGTTCCGGCTCGCGTCTGTCCCCACCCCCCGTCCCACCCCCCAGGTCGACCCGCATAAAACTTAAAAATATGATAAAATAAAAGATAAAATCAATAAATGAAAACGTGTATAGATAAAATAGATAAAATAAAAGTCAATAAATAAATAAATAACAATAAGTAAATAAATACAATGGACAAGACACAACAAACACAAGAAGGGGGGCAAAATAAAGGGGAATAAACGATAAAGATAAAATTTATAATATAGAATATAAAATATATGTAGAATAAAATGAAATATTATAAAATAAAAGGAGGGGGGTTGACCGACAGGTCGCATCTTTGTAGAGGCTGGGAGGGGATTATTGCACTACCTCGCCCCCCACGACCTGCCCACCCCGGGGGCGCCTTAACGGCCAGCCCCCCTTGGCGGCGGTGGAAGTACTAAGTAGTCCCGCCGCCGCCATTACGTCTGCGGCCCCTTACAGGGGGCCGACGGCCTCGTCGGGGTTGCCCCGCCGATGCTAGCCTCCAGGCGGAGAGGGGGTCGGCTTCCCTCTCCCTCTCCGTTGCCTCCTTCTGCGTTATGACAATCTCGCAGAAGGAGGCAAACGCTGCTCTTGACCTCTCGCTGCCGATCATGTGGTCGACCACGACCGACAACGAGAGGTCCATCCCAATAACGCCCCTTAGGTCTCTGCGCGGCGCCGACCACGCTGGACATTCTTCCAGCGTATGCCGCGCAGAGTCCTGGGCCTCCTCGCAGTGGTGGCACTGCGATCCTCCCAGTGCCAGTTATGAACATACAATTTGAGGAAACGGCGGTATGCAGATAATTTAACTTATGCGCATGCATTGCTGCAACTTGTGCTGTATAATTTAGAATTTTTGTTACCGCGCCATCCGATTTTTATACATGTGCAAATACTCGTACACGCTGCATTGTATTTTTTTCCGCACGCGACAAGGAGGGGACAGAGGCGAGTTCCGGCTCGCGTCTGTCCCCACCCCCCGTCCCACCCCCCAGGTCGACCCGCATAAAACTTAAAAATATGATAAAATAAAAGATAAAATCAATAAATGAAAACGTGTATAGATAAAATAGATAAAATAAAAGTCAATAAATAAATAATTAATAATAAGTAAATAAATACAATGGACAAGACACAACAAACATAAGAAGGGGGGCAAAATAAAGGGGAATAAACGATAAAGATAAAATTTATAATATAGAATATAAAATATATGTAGAATAAAATGAAATATTATAAAATAAAAGGAGGAGGGTTGACCGACAGGTCGCATCTTTGTAGAGGCGGGGAGGGGATTATTGCACTACCTCGCCCCCCACGACCTGCCCACCCCGGGGGCGCCTTATCGGCCAGCCCCCCTTGGCGGCGGTGGAAGTACTAAGTAGTCCCGCCGCCGCCATTACGTCTGCGGCCCCTTACAGGGGGCCGACGGCCTCGTCGGGGTTGCCCCGCCGATGCTAGCCTCCAGGCGGAGAGGGGGTCGGCTTCCCTCTCCCTCTCCGCTGCCTCGTTCTGCGTTATGACAATCTCGCAGAAGGAGGCAAACGCTGCTCTTGACCTCTCGCTGCCGATCATGTGGTCGACCACGACCGACAACGAGAGGTCCATCCCAATAACGCCCCTTAGGTCTCTGCGCGGCGCCGACCACGCTGGACATTCTTCCAGCGTATGCCGCGCAGAGTCCTGGGCCTCCTCGCAGTGGTGGCACTGCGATCCTCCCAGTGCCAGTTATGAACACACAGTTTGAGGAAACGGCGGTATGCAGGTAATTCAACTTATGCGCATGCATTGCTGCAACTTGTGCTGTATAATTTAGAATTTTTGTTACCGCGCCATCCGATTTTTATACATGTGCAAATACTCGTACACGCTGCATTGTATTTTTTTCCGCACGCGACAAGGAGGGGACAGAGGCGAGATCCGGCTCGCGTCTGTCCCCACCCCCCGTCCCACCCCCCAGGTCGACCCGCATAAAACTTAAAAATATGATAAAATAAAAGATAAAATCAATAAATGAAAACGTGTATAGATAAAATAGATAAAATAAAAGTCAATAAATAAATAAATAACAATAAGTAAATAAATACAATGGACAAGACACAACAAACACAAGAAGGGGGGCAAAATAAAGGGGAATAAACGATAAAGATAAAATTTATAATATAGAATATAAAATATATGCAGAATAAAATGAAATATTATAAAATAAAAGGAGGGGGGTTGACCGACAGGTCGCATCTTTGTAGAGGCTGGGAGGGGATTATTGCACTACCTCGCCCCCCACGACCTGCCCACCCCGGGGGCGCCTTAACGGCCAGCCCCCCTTGGCGGCGGTGGAAGTACTAAGTAGTCCCGCCGCCGCCATTACGTCTGCGGCCCCTTACAGGGGGCCGACGGCCTCGTCGGGGTTGCCCCGCCGATGCTAGCCTCCAGGCGGAGAGGGGGTCGGCTTCCCTCTCCCTCTCCGTTGCCTCCTTCTGCGTTATGACAATCTCGCAGAAGGAGGCAAACGCTGCTCTTGACCTCTCGCTGCCGATCATGTGGTCGACCACGACCGACAACGAGAGGTCCATCCCAATAACGCCCCTTAGGTCTCTGCGCGGCGCCGACCACGCTGGACATTCTTCCAGCGTATGCCGCGCAGAGTCCTGGGCCTCCTCGCAGTGGTGGCACTGCGATCCTCCCAGTGCCAGTTATGAACATACAATTTGAGGAAACGGCGGTATGCAGATAATTTAACTTATGCGCATGCATTGCTGCAACTTGTGCTGTATAATTTAGAATTTTTGTTACCGCGCCATCCGATTTTTATACATGTGCAAATACTCGTACACGCTGCATTGTATTTTTTTCCGCACGCGACAAGGAGGGGACAGAGGCGAGTTCCGGCTCGCGTCTGTCCCCACCCCCCGTCCCACCACCCAGGTCGACCCGCATAAAACTTAAAAATATGATAAAATAAAAGATAAAATCAATAAATGAAAACGTGTATAGATAAAATAGATAAAATAAAAGTCAATAAATAAATAAATAATAATAAGTAAATAAATACAATGGACAAGACACAACAAACACAAGAAGGGGGGCATAATAAAGGGGAATAAACGATAAAGATAAAATTTATAATATCGAATATAAAATATATGTAGAATAAAATGAAATATTATAAAATAAAAGGAGGGGGGTTGACCGACAGGTCGCATCTTTGTAGAGGCGGGGAGGGGATTATTGCACTACCTCGCCCCCCACGACCTGCCCACCCCGGGGGGCGTCTTAACGGCCAGCCCCCCTTGGCGGCGGTGGAAGTACTAAGTAGTCCCGCCGCCGCCATTACGTCTGCGGCCCCTTACAGGGGGCCGACGGCCTCGTCGGGGTTGCCCCGCCGATGCTAGCCTCCTGGCGGAGAGGGGGTCGGCTTCCCTCTCCCTCTCCGCTGCCTCCTTCTGCGTTATGACAATCTCGCAGAAGGAGGCAAACGCTGCTCTTGACCTCTCGCTGCCGATCATGTGGTCGACCACGACCGACAACGAGAGGTCCATCCCAATAACGCCCCTTAGGTCTCTGCGCGGCGCCGACCACGCTGGACATTCTTCCAGCGTATGCCGCCCAGAGTCCTGGGCCTCCTCGCAGTGGTGGCACTGCGATCCTCCCAGTGCCAGTTATGAACACACAGTTTGAGGAAACGGCGGTATGCAGGTAATTTAACTTATGCGCATGCATTGCTGCAACTTGTGCTGTATAATTTAGAATTTTTGTTACCGCGCCATCCGATTTTTATACATGTGCAAATATTCGTACACGCTGCATTGTATTTTTTTCCGCACGCGACAAGGAGGGGACAGAGGCGAGTTCCGGCTCGCGTCTGTCCCCTCCCCCCGTCCCGCCCCCCCTGGTCGACCCGCATAAAGCTTAAAAATATGATAATATAAAAGATAAAATCAATAAATGAAAACGTGTATAGATAAAATAGATAAAATAAAAGTCAATAAAGATATAAATAATAATGAGTAAATAAATACAATGGACAAAACACAACAAACATAAGAAGGGGGCAAAATAAAGGGGAATAAACGATAAAGATAAAATTCATAATATAGAATATAAAATATATGTAGAATAAAATGAAATATTATAAAATAAAAGGAGGAGGGATGACCGACAGGTCGCATCTTTGTAGAGGCGGGGAGGGGATTATTGCACTACCTCGCCCCCCACGACCTGCCACCCCGGGGGCGCCTTAACGGCCAGCCCCCCTTGGCGGCGGTGGAAGTACTAAGTAGTCCCGCCGCCGCCATTACGTCTGCGGCTCCTTACAGGGGGCCGACGGCCTCGTCGGCGTTGCCCCGCCGATGCTAGCCTCCTGGCGGAGAATGGGGGCGGCTTCCCTCTCCCTCTCCGCTGCCTCCTTCTGCGTTATGACAATCTCGCAGAAGGAGGCAAACGCTGCTTTTGACCTCTCGCTGCCGATCATGTGGTCGACCACGACCGACAACGAGAGGTCCATCCCAATAACGCCCCTTAGGTCTCTGCGCGGCGCCGACCACGCTGGACATTCTTCCAGCGTATGCCGCGCAGAGTCCTGGGCCTCCTCGCAGTGGTGGCACTGCGATCCTCCCAGTGCCAGTTATGAACACACAGTTTGAGGAAACGGCGGTATGCAGGTAATTTAACTTATGCGCATGCATTGCTGCAATTTGTGCTGTATAATTTAGAATTTTTGTTACCGCGCCATCCGATTTTTATACATGTGCAAATATTCGTACACGCTGCATTGTATTTTTTTCCGCACGCGACAAGGAGGGGACAGAGGCGTGTTCCGGCTCGCGTCTGTCCCCTCCCCCCGTCCCGCTCCCTCTGGTCGACCCGCATAAAGCTTAAAAATATGATAATATAAAAGATAAAATCAATAAATGAAAACGTGTATAGATAAAATAGATAAAATAAAAGTCAATAAAGAAATAAATAATAATGAGTAAATAAATACAATGGACAAAACACAACAAACATAAGAAGGGGGGCAAAATAAAGGGGAATAAACGATAAAGATAAAATTTATAATATAGAATATAAAATATATGTAGAATAAAATGAAATATTATAAAATAAAAGGAGGGGGGTTGACCGACAGGTCGCATCTTTGTAGAGGCTGGGAGGGGATTATTGCACTACCTCGCCCCCCACGACCTGCCCACCCCGGGGGCGCCTTATCGGCCAGCCCCCCTTGGCGGCGGTGGAAGTACTAAGTAGTCCCGCCGCCGCCATTACGTCTGCGGCCCTTTACAGGGGGCCGACGGCCTCGTCGGGGTTGCCCCGCCGATGCTAGCCTCCAGGCGGAGAGGGGGTCGGCTTCCCTCTCCCTCTCCGCTGCCTCCTTCTGCGTTATGACAATCTCGCAGAAGGAGGCAAACGCTGCTCTTGACCTCTCGCTGCCGATCATGTGGTCGACCACGACCGACAACGAGAGGTCCATCCCAATAACGCCCCTTAGGTCTCTGCGCGGCGCCGACCACGCTGGACATTCTTCCAGCGTATGCCGCCCAGAGTCCTGGGCCTCCTCGCAGTGGTGGCACTGCGATCTTCCCAGTGCCAGTTATGAACACACAGTTTGAGGAAACGGCGGTATGCAGGTAATTTAACTTATGCGCATGCATTGCTGCAACTTGTGCTGTATAATTTAGAATTTTTGTTACCGCGCCATCCGATTTTTATACATGTGCAAATACTCGTACACGCTGCATTGTATTTTTTTCGGCACGCGACAAGGAGGGGACAGAGGCGAGTTCCGGCTCGCGTCTGTCCCCACCCCCCGTCCCACCCCCCAGGTCGACCCGCATAAAACTTAAAAATATGATAAAATAAAAGATGAAATCAATAAATGAAAACGTGTATAGATAAAATAGATAAAATAAAAGTCAATAAATAAATAAATAATAATAAGTAAATAAATACAATGGACAAGACACAACAAACACAAGAAGGGGGGCAAAATAAAGGGGAATAAACGATAAAGATAAAATTTATAATATAGAATATAAAATATATGTAGAATAAAATGAAATATTATAAAATAAAAGGAGGGGGGTTGACCGACAGGTCGCATCTTTGTAGAGGCTGGGAGGGGATTATTGCACTACCTCGCCCCCCACGACCTGCCCACCCCGGGGGCGCCTTAACGGCCAGCCCCCCTTGGCGGCGGTGGAAGTACTAAGTAGTCCCGCCGCCGCCATTACGTCTGCGGCCCCTTACAGGGGGCCGACGGCCTCGTCGGGGTTGCCCCGCCGATGCTAGCCTCCAGGCGGAGAGGGGGTCGGCTTCCCTCTCCCTCTCCGTTGCCTCCTTCTGCGTTATGACAATCTCGCAGAAGGAGGCAAACGCTGCTCTTGACCTCTCGCTGCCGATCATGTGGTCGACCACGACCGACAACGAGAGGTCCATCCCAATAACGCCCCTTAGGTCTCTGCGCGGCGCCGACCACGCTGGACATTCTTCCAGCGTATGCCGCGCAGAGTCCTGGGCCTCCTCGCAGTGGTGGCACTGCGATCCTCCCAGTGCCAGTTATGAACATACAATTTGAGGAAACGGCGGTATGCAGATAATTTAACTTATGCGCATGCATTGCTGCAACTTGTGCTGTATAATTTAGAATTTTTGTTACCGCGCCATCCGATTTTTATACATGTGCAAATACTCGTACACGCTGCATTGTATTTTTTTCCGCACGTGACAAGGAGGGGACAGAGGCGAGTTCCGGCTCGCGTCTGTCCCCACCCCCCGTCCCACCCCCCCAGGTCGAACCGAATAAAACTTAAAAATATGATAAAATAAAAGATAAAATCAATAAATGAAAACGTGTATAGATAAAATAGATAAAATAAAAGTTAATAAATAAATAAATAATAATAAGTAAATAAGTACAATGGACAAAACACAACAAACATAAGAAGGGGGGCAAAATAAAGGGGAATAAACGATAAAGATAAAATTTATAATATAGAATATAAAATATGTGTAGAATAAAATGAAATATTATAAAATAAAAGGAGGGGGGTTGACCGACAGGTCGCATCTTTGTAGAGGCTGGGAGGGGATTATTGCACTACCTCGCCCCCCAGGACCTGCCCACCCCGGGGGCGCCTTATCGGCCAGCCCCCCTTGGCGGCGGTGGAAGTACTAATTAGTCCCGCCGCCGCCATTACGTCTGCGGCCCCTTACAGGGGGCCGACGGCCTCGTCGGGGTTGCCCCGCCGATGCTAGCCTCCAGGCGGAGAGGGGGTCGGCTTCCCTCTCCCTCTCCGCTGCCTCCTTCTGCGTTATGACAATCTCGCAGAAGGAGGCAAACGCTGCTCTTGACCTCTCGCTGCCGATCATGTGGTCGACCACGACCGACAACGAGAGGTCCATCCCAATAACGCCCCTTAGGTCTCTGCGCGGCTCCGACCACGCTGGACATTCTTCCAGCGTATGCCGCGCAGAGTCCTGGGCCTCCTCGCAGTGGTGGCACTGCGATCTTCCCAGTGCCAGTTATGAACACACAGTTTGAGGAAACGGCGGTATGCAGGTAATTTAACTTATGCGCATGCATTGCTGCAACTTGTGCTGTATAATTTAGAATTTTTGTTACCGCGCCATCCGATTTTTATACATGTGCAAATATTCGTGCACGCTGCATTGTATTTTTTTCCGCACGCGACAAGGAGGGGACAGAGGCGTGTTCCGGCTCGCGTCTGTCCCCTCCCCCCGTCCCGCCCCCCTGGTCGACCCGCATAAAGCTTAAAAATATGATAATATAAAAGATAAAATCAATAAATGAAAACGTGTATAGATAAAATAGATAAAATAAAAGTCAATAAAGAAATAAATAATAATGAGTAAATAAATACAATGGACAAAACACAACAAACATAAGAAGGGGGGCAAAATAAAGGGGAATAAACGATAAAGATAAAATTTATAATATAGAATATAAAATATATGTAGAATAAAATGAAATATTATAAAATAAAAGGAGGGGGGTTGACCGACAGGTCGCATCTTTGTAGAGGCTGGGAGGGGATTATTGCACTACCTCGCCCCCCACGACCTGCCCACCCCGGGGGCGCCTTATCGGCCAGCCCCCCTTGGCGGCGGTGGAAGTACTAAGTAGTCCCGCCGCCGCCATTACGTCTGCGGCCCCTTACAGGGGGCCGACGGCCTCGTCGGGGTTGCCCCGCCGATGCTAGCCTCCAGGCGGAGAGGGGGTCGGCTTCCCTCTCCCTCTCCGCTGCCTCCTTCTGCGTTATGACAATCTCGCAGAAGGAGGCAAACGCTGCTCTTGACCTCTCGCTGCCGATCATGTGGTCGACCACGACCGACAACGAGAGGTCCATCCCAATAACGCCCCTTAGGTCTCTGCGCGGCTCCGACCACGCTGGACATTCTTCCAGCGTATGCCGCGCAGAGTCCTGGGCCTCCTCGCAGTGGTGGCACTGCGATCTTCCCAGTGCCAGTTATGAACACACAGTTTGAGGAAACGGCGGTATGCAGGTAATTTAACTTATGCGCATGCATTGCTGCAACTTGTGCTGTATAATTTAGAATTTTTGTTACCGCGCCATCCGATTTTTATACATGTGCAAATACTCGTACACGCTGCATTGTATTTTTTTCCGCACGCGACAAGGAGGGGACAGAGGCGAGTTCCGGCTCGCGTCTGTCCCCACCCCCCGTCCCACCCCCCAGGTCGACCCGCATAAAACTTAAAAATATGATAAAATAAAAGATAAAATCAATAAATGAAAACGTGTATAGATAAAATAGATAAAATAAAAGTCAATAAATAAATAATTAATAATAAGTAAATAAATACAATGGACAAGACACAACAAACATAAGAAGGGGGGCAAAATAAAGGGGAATAAACGATAAAGATAAAATTTATAATATAGAATATAAAATATATGTAGAATAAAATGAAATATTATAAAATAAAAGGAGGAGGGTTGACCGACAGGTCGCATCTTTGTAGAGGCGGGGAGGGGATTATTGCACTACCTCGCCCCCCACGACCTGCCCACCCCGGGGGCGCCTTATCGGCCAGCCCCCCTTGGCGGCGGTGGAAGTACTAAGTAGTCCCGCCGCCGCCATTACGTCTGCGGCCCCTTACAGGGGGCCGACGGCCTCGTCGGGGTTGCCCCGCCGATGCTAGCCTCCAGGCGGAGAGGGGGTCGGCTTCCCTCTCCCTCTCCGCTGCCTCCTTCTGCGTTATGACAATCTCGCAGAAGGAGGCAAACGCTGCTCTTGACCTCTCGCTGCCGATCATGTGGTCGACCACGACCGACAACGAGAGGTCCATCCCAATAACGCCCCTTAGGTCTCTGCGCGGCGCCGACCACGCTGGACATTCTTCCAGCGTATGCCGCGCAGAGTCCTGGGCCTCCTCGCAGTGGTGGCACTGCGATCCTCCCAGTGCCAGTTATGAACACACAGTTTGAGGAAACGGCGGTATGCAGGTAATTCAACTTATGCGCATGCATTGCTGCAACTTGTGCTGTATAATTTAGAATTTTTGTTACCGCGCCATCCGATTTTTATACATGTGCAAATACTCGTACACGCTGCATTGTATTTTTTTCCGCACGCGACAAGGAGGGGACAGAGACGAGTTCCGGCTCGCGTCTGTCCCCACCCCCCGTCCCACCCCCCAGGTCGACCCGCATAAAACTTAAAAATATGATAAAATAAAAGATAAAATCAATAAATGAAAACGTGTATAGATAAAATAGATAAAATAAAAGTCAATAAATAAATAAATAACAATAAGTAAATAAATACAATGGACAAGACACAACAAACACAAGAAGGGGGGCAAAATAAAGGGGAATAAACGATAAAGATAAAATTTATAATATAGAATATAAAATATATGTAGAATAAAATGAAATATTATAAAATAAAAGGAGGGGGGTTGACCGACAGGTCGCATCTTTGTAGAGGCTGGGAGGGGATTATTGCACTACCTCGCCCCCCACGACCTGCCCACCCCGGGGGCGCCTTAACGGCCAGCCCCCCTTGGCGGCGGTGGAAGTACTAAGTAGTCCCGCCGCCGCCATTACGTCTGCGGCCCCTTACAGGGGGCCGACGGCCTCGTCGGGGTTGCCCCGCCGATGCTAGCCTCCAGGCGGAGAGGGGGTCGGCTTCCCTCTCCCTCTCCGTTGCCTCCTTCTGCGTTATGACAATCTCGCAGAAGGAGGCAAACGCTGCTCTTGACCTCTCGCTGCCGATCATGTGGTCGACCACGACCGACAACGAGAGGTCCATCCCAATAACGCCCCTTAGGTCTCTGCGCGGCGCCGACCACGCTGGACATTCTTCCAGCGTATGCCGCGCAGAGTCCTGGGCCTCCTCGCAGTGGTGGCACTGCGATCCTCCCAGTGCCAGTTATGAACACACAGTTTGAGGAAACGGCGGTATGCAGGTAATTTAACTTATGCGCATGCATTGCTGCAATTTGTGCTGTATAATTTAGAATTTTTGTTACCGCGCCATCCGGTTTTTATACATGTGCAAATATTCGTACACGCTGCATTGTATTTTTTTCCGCACGCGACAAGGAGGGGACAGAGGCGAGTTCCGGCTCGCGTCTGTCCCCTCCTCCCGTCCCGCCCCCCCTGGTCGACCCGCATAAAGCTTAAAAATATGACAATATAAAAGATAAATTCAATAAATGAAAACGTGTATTGAGAAAATAGATAAAATAAAAGTCAATAAAGAAATAAATAATAATGAGTAAATAAATACAATGGACAAAACACAACAAACATAAGAAGGGGGGCAAAATAAAGGGGAATAAACGATAAAGATAAAATTCATAATATAGAATATAAAATATATGTAGAATAAAATGAAATATTATAAAATAAAAGGAGGGCGGTTGACCGACAGGTCGCATCTTTGTAGAGGCGGGGAGGGGATTATTGCACTACCTCGCCCCCCACGACCTGCCCACCCCGGGAGCGCCTTAACGGCCAGCCCCACTTGGCGGCGGTGGAAGTACTAAGTAGTCCCGCCGCCGCCATTACGTCTGCGGCCCCTTACAGGGGGCCGACGGCCTCGTCGGGGTTGCCCCGCCGATGCTAGCCTCCTGGCGGAGAGGGGGTCGGCTTCCCTCTCCCTCTCCGCTGCCTCCTTCTGCGTTATGACAATCTCGCAGAAGGAGGCAAACGCTGCTCTTGACCTCTCGCTGCCGATCATGTGGTCGACCACGACCGACAACGAGAGGTCCATCCCAATAACGCCCCTTAGGTCTCTGCGCGGCGCCGACCACGCTGGACATTCCTCCAGCGTATGCCGCGCAGAGTCCTGGGCCTCCTCGCAGTGGTGACACTGCGATCCTCCCAGTGCCAGTTATGAACACACAGTTTGAGGAAACGGCGGTATGCAGGTAATTTAACTTATGCGCATGCATTGCTGCAACTTTTGCTGTATAATTTAGAATTTTTGTTACCGCGCCATCCGATTTTTATACATGTGCAAATATTCGTACACGCTGCATTGTATTTTTTTCCGCACGCGACAAGGAGGGGACAGAGGCGAGTTCCGGCTCGCGTCTGTCCCCTCCCCCCGTCCCGCCCCCCCTGGTCGACCCGCATAAAGCTTAAAAATATGATAATATAAAAGATAAAATCAATAAATGAAAACGTGTATAGATAAAATAGATAAAATAAAAGTCAATAAAGAAATAAATAATAATGGGTAAATAAATACAATGGACAAAACACAACAAACATAAGAAGGGGGGCAAAATAAAGGGGAATAAACGATAAAGATAAAATTTATAATATAGAATATAAAATATATGTAGAATAAAATGAAATATTATAAAATAAAAGGAGGGGGGTTGACCGACAGGTCGCATCTTTGTAGAGGCTGGGAGGGGATTATTGCACTACCTCGCCCCCCACGACCTGCCCACCCCGGGGGCGCCTTAACGGCCACCCCCCTTGGCGGCGGTGGAAGTACTAAGTAGTCCCGCCGCCGCCATTACGTCTGCGGCCCCTTACAGGGGGGCGACGGCCTCGTCGGGGTTGCCCCGCCGATGCTAGCCTCCTGGCGGAGAGGGGGTCGGCTTCCCTCTCCCTCTCCGTTGCCTCCTTCTGCGTTATGACAATCTCGCAGAAGGAGGCAAACGCTGCTCTTGACCTCTCGCTGCCGATCATGTGGTCGACCACGACCGACAACGAGAGGTCCATCCCAATAACGCCCCTTAGGTCTCTGCGCGGCGCCCACCACGCTGGACATTCTTCCAGCGTATGCCGCGCAGAGTCCTGGGCCTCCTCGCAGTGGTGGCACTGCGATCTTCCCAGTGCCAGTTATGAACACACAGTTTGAGGAAACGGCGGTATGCAGGTAATTTAACTTATGCGCATGCATTGCTGCAACTTGTGCTGTATAATTTAGAATTTTTGTTACCGCGCCATCCGATTTTTATACATGTGCAAATATTCGTACACGCTGCATTGTATTTTTTTCCGCACGCGACAAGGAGGGGACAGAGGCGTGTTCCGGCTCGCGTCTGTCCCCTCCCCCCGTCCCGCCCCCCCTGGTCGACCCGCATAAAGCTTAAAAATATGATAATATAAAAGATAAAATCAATAAATGAAAACGTGTATAGATAAAATAGATAAAATAAAAGTCAATAAAGAAATAAATAATAATGAGTAAATAAATACAATGGACAAAACACAACAAACATAAGAAGGGGGGCAAAATAAAGGGGAATAAACGATAAAGATAAAATTTATAATACAGAATATAAAATATATGTAGAATAAAATGAAATATTATAAAATAAAAGGAGGGGGGTTGACCGACAGGTCGCATCTTTGTAGAGGCTGGGAGGGGATTATTGCACTACCTCGCCCCCCACGACCTGCCCACCCCGGGGGCGCCTTATCGGCCAGCCCCCCTTGGCGGCGGTGGAAGTACTAAGTAGTCCCGCCGCCGCCATTACGTCTGCGGCCCTTTACAGGGGGCCGACGGCCTCGTCGGGGTTGCCCCGCCGATGCTAGCCTCCAGGCGGAGAGGGGGTCGGCTTCCCTCTCCCTCTCCGCTGCCTCCTTCTGCGTTATGACAATCTCGCAGAAGGAGGCAAACGCTGCTCTTGACCTCTCGCTGCCGATCATGTGGTCGACCACGACCGACAACGAGAGGTCCATCCCAATAACGCCCCTTAGGTCTCTGCGCGGCTCCGACCACGCTGGACATTCTTCCAGCGTATGCCGCGCAGAGTCCTGGGCCTCCTCGCAGTGGTGGCACTGCGATCTTCCCAGTGCCAGTTATGAACACACAGTTTGAGGAAACGGCGGTATGCAGGTAATTTAACTTATGCGCATGCATTGCTGCAACTTGTGCTGTATAATTTAGAATTTTTGTTACCGCGCCATCCGATTTTTATACATGTGCAAATACTCGTACACGCTGCATTGTATTTTTTTCCGCACGCGACAAGGAGGGGACAGAGGCGAGTTCCGGCTCGCGTCTGTCCCCACCCCCCGTCCCACCCCCCAGGTCGACCCGCATAAAACTTAAAAATATGATAAAATAAAAGATAAAATCAATAAATGAAAACGTGTATAGATAAAATAGATAAAATAAAAGTCAATAAATAAATAAATAATAATAAGTAAATAAATACAATGGACAAGACACAACAAACACAAGAAGGGGGGCAAAATAAAGGGGAATAAACGATAAAGATAAAATTTATAATATAGAATATAAAATATATGTAGAATAAAATGAAATATTATAAAATAAAAGGAGGGGGGTTGACCGACAGGTCGCATCTTTGTAGAGGCTGGGAGGGGATTATTGCACTACCTCGCCCCCCACGACCTGCCCACCCCGGGGGCGCCTTAACGGCCAGCCCCCCTTGGCGGCGGTGGAAGTACTAAGTAGTCCCGCCGCCGCCATTACGTCTGCGGCCCCTTACAGGGGGCCGACGGCCTCGTCGGGGTTGCCCCGCCGATGCTAGCCTCCAGGCGGAGAGGGGGTCGGCTTCCCTCTCCCTCTCCGTTGCCTCCTTCTGCGTTATGACAATCTCGCAGAAGGAGGCAAACGCTGCTCTTGACCTCTCGCTGCCGATCATGTGGTCGACCACGACCGACAACGAGAGGTCCATCCCAATAACGCCCCTTAGGTCTCTGCGCGGCGCCGACCACGCTGGACATTCTTCCAGCGTATGCCGCGCAGAGTCCTGGGCCTCCTCGCAGTGGTGGCACTGCGATCCTCCCAGTGCCAGTTATGAACATACAATTTGAGGAAACGGCGGTATGCAGATAATTTAACTTATGCGCATGCATTGCTGCAACTTGTGCTGTATAATTTAGAATTTTTGTTACCGCGCCATCCGATTTTTATACATGTGCAAATACTCGTACACGCTGCATTGTATTTTTTTCCGCACGCGACAAGGAGGGGACAGAGGCGAGTTCCGGGTCGCGTCTGTCCCCACCCCCCGTCCCACCCCCCAGGTCGAACCGAATAAAACTTAAAAATATGATAAAATAAAAGATAAAATCAATAAATGAAAACGTGTATAGATAAAATAGATAAAATAAAAGTTAATAAATAAATAAATAATAATAAGTAAATAAATACAATGGACAAAACACAACAAACATAAGAAGGGGGGCAAAATAAAGGGGAATAAACGATAAAGATAAAATTTATAATATAGAATATAAAATATGTGTAGAATAAAATGAAATATTATAAAATAAAAGGAGGGGGGTTGACCGACAGGTCGCATCTTTGTAGAGGCTGGGAGGGGATTATTGCACTACCTCGCCCCCCAGGACCTGCCCACCCCGGGGGCGCCTTATCGGCCAGCCCCCCTTGGCGGCGGTGGAAGTACTAAGTAGGCCCGCCGCCGCCATTACGTCTGCGGCCCCTTACAGGGGGCCGACGGCCTCGTCGGGGTTGCCCCGCCGATGCTAGCCTCCTGGCGGAGAGGGGGTCGGCTTCCCTCTCCCTCTCCGCTGCCTCCTTCTGCGTTATGACAATCTCGCAGAAGGAGGCAAACGCTGCTCTTGACCTCTCGCTGCCGATCATGTGGTCGACCACGACCGACAACGAGAGGTCCATCCGAATAACGCCCCTTAGGTCTCTGCGCGGCGCCGACCACGCTGGACATTCTTCCAGCGTATGCCGCGCAGAGTCCTGGGCTTCCTCGCAGTGGTGGCACTGCGATCTTCCCAGTGCCAGTTATGAACACACAGTTTGAGGAAACGGCGGTATGCAGGTAATTTAACTTATGCGCATGCATTGCTGCAACTTGTGCTGTATAATTTAGAATTTTTGTTACCGCGCCATCCGATTTTTATACATGTGCAAATATTCGTACACGCTGCATTGTATTTTTTTCCGCACGCGACAAGGAGGGGACAGAGGCGAGTTCCGGCTCGCGTCTGTCCCCTCCCCCCGTCCCGCCCCCCCCTGGTCGACCCGCATAAAGCTTAAAAATATGATAATATAAAAGATAAAATCAATAAATGAAAACGTGTATAGATAAAATAGATAAAATAAAAGTCAATAAAGAAATAAATAATAATGAGTAAATAAATACAATGGACAAAACACAACAAACATAAGAAGGGGGGCAAAATAAAGGGGAATAAACGATAAAGATAAAATTTATAATATAGAATATAAAATATATGTAGAATAAAATGAAATATTATAAAATAAAAGGAGGGGGGTTGACCGACAGGTCGCATCTTTGTAGAGGCTGGGAGGGGATTATTGCACTACCTCGCCCCCCACGACCTGCCCACCCCGGGGGCGCCTTATCGGCCAGCCCCCCTTGGCGGCGGTGGAAGTACTAAGTAGTCCCGCCGCCGCCATTACGTCTGCGGCCCCTTACAGGGGGCCGACGGCCTCGTCGGGGTTGCCCCGCCGATGCTAGCCCCCAGGCGGAGAGGGGGTCGGCTTCCCTCTCCCTCTCCGCTGCCTCCTTCTGCGTTATGACAATCTCGCAGAAGGAGGCAAACGCTGCTCTTGACCTCTCGCTGCCGATCATGTGGTCGACCACGACCGACAACGAGAGGTCCATCCCAATAACGCCCCTTAGGTCTCTGCGCGGCTCCGACCACACTGGACATTCTTCCAGCGTATGCCGCGCAGAGTCCTGGGCCTCCTCGCAGTGGTGGAACTGCGATCTTCCCAGTGCCAGTTATGAACACACAGTTTGAGGAAACGGCGGTATGCAGGTAATTTAACTTATGCGCATGCATTGCTGCAACTTGTGCTGTATAATTTAGAATTTTTGTTACCGCGCCATCCGATTTTTATACATGTGCAAATACTCGTACACGCTGCATTGTATTATTTCCGCACGCGACAAGGAGGGGACAGAGGCGAGTTCCGGCTCGCGTCTGTCCCCACCCCCCGTCCCACCCCCCAGGTCGACCCGCATAAAACTTAAAAATATGATAAAATAAAAGATAAAATCAATAAATGAAAACGTGTATAGATAAAATAGATAAAATAAAAGTCAATAAATAAATAATTAATAATAAGTAAATAAATACAATGGACAAGACACAACAAACATAAGAAGGGGGGCAAAATAAAGGGGAATAAACGATAAAGATAAAATTTATAATATAGAATATAAAATATATGTAGAATAAAATGAAATATTATAAAATAAAAGGAGGAGGGATGACCGACAGGTCGCATCTTTGTAGAGGCGGGGAGGGGATTATTGCACTACCTCGCCCCCCACGACCTGCCACCACGGGGGCGCCTTAACGGCCAGCCCCCCTTGGCGGCGGTGGAAGTACTAAGTAGTCCCGCCGCCGCCATTACGTCTGCGGCTCCTTACAGGGGGCCGACGGCCTCGTCGGCGTTGCCCCGCCGATGCTAGCCTCCTGGCGGAGAATGGGGGCGGCTTCCCTCTCCCTCTCCGCTGCCTCCTTCTGCGTTATGACAATCTCGCAGAAGGAGGCAAACGCTGCTTTTGACCTCTCGCTGCCGATCATGTGGTCGACCACGACCGACAACGAGAGGTCCATCCCAATGACGCCCCTTAGGTCTCTGCGCGGCGCCGACCACGCTGGACATTCTTCCAGCGTATGCCGCGCAGAGTCCTGGGCCTCCTCGCAGTGGTGGCACTGCGATCCTCCCTGTGCCAGTTATGAACACACAGTTTGAGGAAACGGCGGTATGCAGGTAATTTAACTTATGCGCATGCATTGCTGCAATTTGTGCTGTATAATTTAGAATTTTTGTTACCGCGCCATCCGGTTTTTATACATGTGCAAATATTCGTACATGCTGCATTGTATTTTTTTCCGCACGCGACAAGGAGGGGACAGAGGCGAGTTCCGGCTCGCGTCTGTCCCCTCCTCCCGTCCCGCCCCCCCTGGTCGACCCGCATAAAGCTTAAAAATATGATAATATAAAAGATAAATTCAATAAATGAAAACGTGTATTGAGAAAATAGATAAAATAAAAGTCAATAAAGAAATAAATAATAATGAGTAAATAAATACAATGGACAAAACACAACAAACATAAGAAGGGGGGCAAAATAAAGGGGAATAAACGATAAAGATAAAATTCATAATATAGAATATAAAATATATGTAGAATAAAATGAAATATTATAAAATAAAAGGAGGGCGGTTGACCGACAGGTCGCATCTTTGTAGAGGCGGGGAGGGGATTATTGCACTACCTCGCCCCCCACGACCTGCCCACCCCGGGGGCGCCTTAACGGCCAGCCCCCCTTGGCGGCGGTGGAAGTACTAAGTAGTCCCGCCGCCGCCATTACGTCTGCGGCCCCTTACAGGGGGCCGACGGCCTCGTCGGGGTTGCCCCGCCGATGCTAGCCTCCTGGCGGAGAGGGGGTCGGCTTCCCTCTCCCTCTCCGCTGCCTCCTTCTGCGTTATGACAATCTCGCAGAAGGAGGCAAACGCTGCTCTTGACCTCTCGCTGCCGATCATGTGGTCGACCACGACCGACAACGAGAGGTCCATCCCAATAACGCCCCTTAGGTCTCTGCGCGGCGCCGACCACGCTGGACATTCTTCCAGCGTATGCCGCGCAGAGTCCTGGGCCTCCTCGCAGTGGTGGCACTGCGATCTTCCCAGTGCCAGTTATGAACACACAGTTTGAGGAAACGGCGGTATGCAGTGTCACGCCGTTCACCGGTTCTCGACAGAATCGGTGGCCGGACTCGGGAAATTATGGCCTGACGGCCGGGCCACGCTCGGTCGCGCGAAACGTGGTCCTCCCGGGACAAACAATCACTCGCGTATTCGAAATTGTTCTCCCTCGAGCGCTCGAAAAGGAACCTACGGGCGCCAGGCACGCACTCGTGCCGCACGAAAACAATCGGGGTTCAAACCCGAGGGATCACTTTTCCGAACACACGAGGATTGCGCGACCTGGGATAGCGGTAGAAGGGTCCAAGGTTACACGTGGGATGAAGGACGGGGCATTCCCCGCGACGGGAACGTTTCTCACAGGGAAAGAATGAACCGAGACATTTACGGCAGACAAAGATCGTTTATTATCTCGGGAATTAACGTTGACAGGCCACCGGCGAGAGCCGGTGGCAAACAAGATGGCCGCCGGCGCGATCTCGATCGATTTCGACGGGTGTTCGGTCGTTCGCGCGTAATATTCCCGGTTCGCGTCGGACTCGGCGGTCACAGGATTCCGCGTGAATGATACAAGCCTGGAAAGGCACGATTTCCGCCGAGCCCCGATAGAATACGCGTCGCAGTGCGAAGAGACTAGGCGAGGACGGCAAACACGTAGCGAGATCGAAGCGGGCGCGTCGCGTCGTCCCACCGTGGAACTTCCGAGGATCGTGAATCTAAAGGGCCGAAATCGAAATTCGTACGTCCCGCAAAACCACTCGGGATCGCTACGACACACTGCTTCGGCGCCGGCGGGAGAACACTCGTCTCGGACCCCGGACGCGCCGAAGCACTTAGCCCGCGCAAATAGGTTACAGAACCTTCCAAAAGACGTCCCGAGCCAACACGAGCAATCACAGAACTTTATTCGCAGTATTATGACCGGTACTTACCAAACGGCACGGCCCAAGCCCGACAATGGCGGTCGTAGCACAGTACTTTTCTATAATCAACGCGGTTTCAAAACACGTGCGCGTGTCACTGTGTCCTTCGTCCTAGTGACACACTTCGCGTCGGCTCGGAACGCGGAAACGGGGCGTCCCCCACTACTTCCTCATCTATCCTCGCTGCTACGACGGCCGGACCTATCGCGTGGCTCCTCGCTACAGGGCCGAATTCAGGGAATTCGGACCCGGGCCTCCGACAATTGTTCATTTCCTCGGGGCCGCGTCCGATAACGCTGCGAGGGCGAGGGGATGGACCCGAGCTATTCCAGGTGAGCTCTCGTGGCTGTTCCCGGGTGAGAGTCGGCAAGGTTGGGCAGATGAGCGTCCCTACGAAGTCATTTCCTCGTCGGCATCTCCGGGTTGGTAAATCCGAGCTCGGTCCAATCCCCGTTGCCTTCCTCGTTCGCGCCGTCGCGTGATAGGTCGGCCGGGCGTCTTCCCGTAATGGCTTTCGCCAATTAGCAGCTGCGGATAGGTGTCGGCTCCCCTTGCAAGGGAGCAGGTCCTGAAACTCCGTGTCGCGCCCAGCGGCGCGACATTCAAATGCGATAAATTTTCCGCCGCTGGAGGCCGGTTGTCTCCAGGGAGATCGATCGCTACGCTCGCTTCGATTCGTATCGGCTCGCGAGTGACCCGGTCTCGGTTAAAAGGGTTCGGACAGACGTCGGCAAAGCTGCCACGTCACAACTCCTCCCCCCCTAAAGGAGACCGGGGCACACCGCTTGCCAGTTACCGGTCATTTCATTCGTGGGCTCGGTGACGATCGATCATCCTCAGAGTTCCGTGGTGTACCCCAAAACCAACATAGAGACATGTACGAACCCGACAACACCAGTCCCAGACAAGTACCTCCAATCTTAACCTCCTTACTTCTTTCCTGTTGACGAGGCCTGCTCACACCGCCGGCACGCATCTGAAACGAAACTTACGCTTTTGCCGGGCCCCGCTTGGCCCGGACGCTTGACGACGACGGGGTAGGGGTGAATGAAGCGACTCCTGTTTGTCTTATTACAAGTACTTTATATGCGCCTGGCGCGGCAGTGTCGGGTATTCTCCCTTACAAAAACCCCAAACAACACAATACTGTGCTCCCAGGTGCGGCAACGCTTACACAACCCAAAAAAAAGGTATCTCCGCTACGCTCCTATTGGTGCGGCAAAATGGTTGTGTGGGAGTAATAAAAAAAATAAAAGAAAATATAAGTGTCCTTTCTTATTGATTCAGTCTTTTCTCTCTTCTTTTTTTTTCCTTTCCCTTTTTGGCGGTGTTGCGGCTCCTTTCCTAATGTTGGGCGGCCGTTCACTGCCTTGCCCGTCGGTCGTGTCGCGGTCCTCCTGTCTTCCACGAGTTCGCGCACTCCGGGCAGGTCTTCACCGTGTAGAACGGTCGCCCACACCGGAAGCAATACTCCCACTTTTGCGGTGCTTGGCACTCGGTATGCGTGTGTTGCATACTGTGGCATCGCCAGCAGCCAAACTCCACCTCGCAACCGCGCTTCTTCTTCGCGGCTCCCCGCCATTTTGGTCCGCCCCTCGGAATCTGCTCTTCACGCCTTCCCCCATACGGCCCCCGGGGTGCCTGTTCTTGCCTTCTCGGGGCCGGTAGGTCTACCGCTTGGCGGAGTTGCGCCTGTATGCGCTGCATACGTGCTGCCACGCCTTCCTGCTGCACCGCTCTCTCTTGTGCCGGTGGCACGACGGCCGTCGGCAGTCCTTTCGGGGTTGGTCCCGGTCTAACTTCCGGCTTGAGGGTCGGCACACCCCTGGAAGTAGCGTCCTGCAGCTTAGCCCACCTCTCCTGACCTCGCGGTCCTCCCCTGCCGAACACTCGTGCCCATGCCGCAACCAGATTCTCCTCCTCTGGTTCTGTCCTTAGCTGGTAAGTCGGCCTGTTTACAGGGAGGGGTCTTACTGGCGCCCCCCCGGTAGTTTCTCCTCTTCCTGGAAGGGCGGTTCTTCCTCTAGGCCCGTTTGCGACGGGTACAGCGCCCTTAGGACGGTAAGGAGTCCTAAACGGATGATGTCCTTCATCTCGTCCGTCTCCTCCCGGTCCTCCTCTTCCTCACTCGAAGACTCCAGCGTTCCCCCTTCGTGTGAGGTCTCCTCTGGCCGGTTTTCCTCGGCAGTGTGCTCGGTCTCCATGTTCTGGGAACCCAGCAGGGCCTGCATCCAGGCGTCTATCCACGCTTGCTCCTCCATATCTTCGTAGTGGAAGGGACGGTAATCTGTGAAATGGGGAGATTCTACGGTATCAATTGGTGTTCTATGGTGGCTGTGGAGGGAAGTATGGCTTGAGATCCTCAATGTGAGCTTTGCCGAGGCTGCGTCCGTCCTCCGCGGTTAGGACGTACACCCCAGGCGATAACTTTTTCGTGACCGTGACGGGGCCGATAAATTTCGGCACTAACTTTGCCGCTACATAATTTGCCGCCGAGGAAAGAACTCTCTGTCGCTTCATCACCCTATCCCCGACGTTAAATTCCTTATCCCTACGCCGTAAATTATAATAGTGCGCCTGTCTCTTATACGCGTCCTCGAGGTTCTCCAACATCCAGTGCCTTAACGACGGCAACTGCGAAACTCTCTTCTTCCACGTCTCGTTGGAGGTCACCTCGAGGTCGACAGGAGGGTCTACGCTTGCCCTTACGCACTTCGCCGGTCGTGGCTCTCGCCCGAAATTCAGAAACGCGGGAGAGGCCTGTAGTACGGAATGGTACGCGGTATTATACGCGAATCTAAATTGCGGTAAATTGAGGTCCCAATCTCGGTGATCCCTACCGATGTAAGCTACAATCATTGTCTTCAGAATTCGATTAACGCGCTCTATCGGATTGGCCTGCGGATGGTACGGGGGGGTCGTAGTGAGTCGGATCCCGTACTCTTCCGCGAGCTCCCGAATACTTTTGTTGGCGAACTCCGTACCGTTATCCGTTAATAGGACGTCCGGAGTCCCCCAACGCGAGAAGATTAACGCCTCGAGTGGCTCGGCAATCTTTTGGCCGGTCGCTTTTCGGAGCGGGGTACACTCAATCCATTTCGTGAATAGATCCTGGATCACCAGGAGGTAAACATTGCCGGTCCTGCTAGGCGGAAACGGGCCCATTATGTCCGCTGCTACCACTGACCATGGCGTGTCAACACGGCGCCGACCCATCAACCCCGGTGGAAGTGCTTGCTCCACCTTCGTGAGTTGACAGGTATTACAGCGTCTCACGTATTCGACCACTGTCCTGTACATGCCAGGCCAGTAATAGCGGGACGCGATACGCTGGTACGTCTTTTCGACGCCCAGATGCCCTGCCTGCGGATTGTCATGCGCCTCCTGCAGAATCTCGGTTCTGCGCTCCTCCGGTATCACCAGTTTCCATTCACACCCATCTGACCCTAGTGTTTCCGCGATGAGGGGATCGGTACGGCGGCAAAATAGTTCCCCGTCCCGAATGGACCAGTCCTTATTTTTATTCGGGTTCCGCTCTACTTCCGCGAACTTCCCCTCGTACCAATTCGCTCGAATTGTTGCCACAACGTGTGTCCCGTTTTCTTCGACCCCCTCCCCCTCGAATGCTCGCGATAGTGCATCCGGCACTTTATTCAGGGCTCCCTGCCGATATACCACTTTAAAATCGTATTCCATTAGCTGCAGGGCCCACCGTGCTAACCTACCCGTTGGGTTTTTCAACGTTCTAAGCCAGCGCAGGCTGTTGTGGTCCGTCACCACCGTGAACGCGTACCCCTCCAAGTAGGGTCGAAACTTCTCCACCGCCCAGACGATCGCGAGGCATTCCAATTCCGTGGCGGAATATTTTCTCTCCGGTACCGATAGAGATCTACTCGCGAATGCGATAACTCTTTCGACTTCATCGACCTCCTGCGTTAATACGGCGCCTAGTCCCACCGTACTTGCGTCCGTCTGTACTGTGAAGGGGACTTCGAAATTTGGGCACGAGAGGGTAGGTGCTGAGGCTATCGCGTCTCGAAGGGATTCGAAGGCGGTTTGTTGATCGTCCTTCCATTCCCATGCGCGATCTTTCCGTAAAAGGCCATTTAATGGTTCGGCAAGTGTGGCGAATCCCGGGATGAATCTTCTATACCAAGAAGCCATTCCAAGGAAACGTCGCACCTGCTTCACCGTTTTCGGCGGAGGGAACGATAATACGGGTTGCACTTTCTCCGCATCCACCTTTAGCCCCTCTCGGCTCACCACGAAGCCCAAGTACCGGACTTCCTGTCGGCAAAACTCGCACTTTTTCGCATTGATTATTAGACCGGCCTTTTTGATCTTATTCAACACTCTATCGAGCCACACGAGATGTTCCGTGAACGTCTTGGTGACGATAATAATATCGTCTAAATACGAAAACGCGTGCGGCTCCATTTCCGGCCCTATCAATCGGTCTAATAATCTCTGAAAAGTTGCGGGAGCGCCTGACAGTCCGTACGGCATGCGGCGGAAATGGAACAGGCCCTTCCCCGGGACCGTGAAAGCTGTTATTTCCCGGCTTTTCTCTTCCAGGGGAATTTGAAAATACGCCTGACTGAGGTCGATTGTCGAAATGTATTTCGCCGAACGTAATTTGTCGAGAATCTGTGTCATGAGCGGCAGCGGATACGCGTCTTTCCTCGAGACCTCGTTAACTTTCCGAAAATCGAGACAGAAGCGGTAGGCACCATTGGCCTTCTTGACCATCACTATCGGACTTGACCAGGCACTCTGCGATGGCTCTATTATGCCGTCGGCCAGTAGTTTATCTACTTCCTGGTATATGGCCTCCTGTACTTTCGGGGAGACGGCATAATATCGCTGTTTAATAGGTTGATGGTCACCCACATCGATTCTGTGGCTGATCAAGTCCGTTATGCCCGTCATTTTGTCGAATTCCGGCAACGTGGACTCGAGGAAGGCGTCTAAGCGACTCTTTTCCCTGTCCGTTAAAATCTGCAGGCCACAACATACCGCGCTAGGGGGGGTGTCTTCGAAACGGAACCTATCACCGGGCCGCGACGCGAAATACCAGACAGCGTTATGGTATTCCGCTACTATGCCGAACTTCGCTATCGAATCCGTACCTAGCAGTAGGGGGGTCACGAGATTGTCTAGGACCTTCGCGGCTATCACGCGTCTCTCTTCGCCTATTCTTAACTGAAAATGTGCCTCGTCTTCGGCACGATCTAAAGCCCCCGTGGCAAGAAGGAAATAGCACGGTTTTCCCGCTTTAATGAGCTCGATACTAGTGCCCTTAACTTTACCGAGGACGTCCCGACTAATAAATGTCAGGGACGACCCCGAATCGATTAGGGCGCGCGTGGCCATTTTGCCGATAAATGCGTCTACGGTTAGCAAAGGAGGGCGGTATTTGTCCCCGACAGTTACTACGCGGGCCGATATCAATTCGGGTGGAGTCTCTCCGGCCGCTCCGATTGACTCCCCCTGTCGTTTCCCGATCGCGGTCGACACCTTTGGCAACGTTTCATCGTGACACCTCCCGCCCCGCAACCGTAACAATGTAACCGACGTTCTTCTCGGCAATGGCGTGAGAGGTGACCGGTCTTACGGCAATTCCAACATTGCAGCCGAATCCCTCCGTTCGCACGCTGTTTATCGTGCGAGTCCCATTGGCCTGTTGTTACGGCTGCGGTCATTTCCGCCGCGCGAGGGCGGGGCTCACGCGAGGGGTCCCGTGATGTTTTTCCGGGTCGGGATTTTTCGCTTCCCTTCGGCGTGGCTTGTGGAACACTCTTCCTTAGCGCCGCCTTGGGTTCGCGAGTTCCCGACCCAGATCTCGAGCTCCCCCCGGCAGATTTAAATGAACTCGCGTCCGAATCTCCCGTCTCGTCCCCGCTGGTGGTTGCTACCGCGTTCGCATACTCGAAACGGACTGATCTATTCCGCGTTTCCGATCTAGAGCGCGAGTATCGGGGGGAATCTGAAGCGGAACCGGGGCGATCCTCCCGCGAGGATTTCGGCCCATTCTTGTTCCTTTGCTCTATCTCTCGTTCAGCTTCAATTAACTGTTTGCGCAGTTCTCTCACCGTAGCTATCGAACCAATCGCTACGGAACGCTGCAGGGATGGCCTTGCGCCCCAATATAACCGCTTCGCCTTTTTCTGTTCCGACCACGGTGGCTGTAATCTCTTAAATAAGACCGACATTTTCATAATGTATTCGCGTACCAGTTCATCCTTCTCCTGATAATTATCTTTTATTCTGCGTACCAGAGTGTCCTGGTAGTCCGTTTCCCCGAAAAATTCCCTAAAAGCCTCCGCGAATTCCTCCCATGTTGTACACTCCGCCCCCTCCTCCTTGTACCAATGCTTTGCGGTTCCCCCGAGACATACCGCTAAACAACGTAACAAGTCGCTTCTTGCAATATTACAATACTCCCGTTGTAGCTCTAGATCTTCTAGAAACTCCTCAGGGTCCTCTTCCGGTTCTCCGGTGAATTTTAATTTCCATCGTCGCATTATGTCGACGATGGGTGTTCCCTGGTAATAAAGGTCTCGAGGTCTCGCTCCGCTCGGTACTCGGGATGTGGGGACTGGGAGGATTACTTCGTGAGGGGGTGACCTCTCTCTGTTGCCCCTCACGTACCCCGAGGGGCCCGCTTCGGATACCCATTCCTGTTCCATCGCGTCTCCGTAAACCGATCGCTCTTCCGAGTTGGATCGTTCCCTTTTCGGTATATTAAGTAGGCTTCTCATTTGTCCGGGGTTTCGGTACCTGACTACTCTGGTTGCGGTTGTACGATATGATGGATAGGGATCGGGTTCGCCGGCCGTGATACACGAATGACCGCCCCGCTAATTGCGGAAATTATTCGAGAGAGATAACGCGTATCTATTTCGTACCCGCGAGCAAACGAAAAATCCGATTTTCCTTACGCGGCCTTCCCCCGGCAATTCATCTTTCTTATCTTCGCGGCAGGAAAGAGTAAGTCTCCTATCGAGTAACCTAATCGCGTTCTACTGCCCGTCGACAGTGTTCATACGCGTTTTCTGCAACTAATCGTCGTACCCCCTCCTCCTTTTCTCGGCCAGCGCTAGCCGTCGCAATCTATACTTGAGGGGTGTACGATATTTCGCTAATTTAATTCGAAAATCACAAATACAACCCGAACGAATCTAATCGAGGTTAAGACGGCACTCGTCTAGGCTACCACATTGACATCTCTAACACCATACTTTCCCCCAACACCACACAAAAAAAAACATCATAAAAAAAACATGTGGGTGGGTGACAAAATTTATGGGGAAAATACACAGTAACTTTCAATCAATTTTTCATCGATTGACTCAGTCGTGTGTCATTCCGGGCCTCGATAACTAATTTCCTTTCTAGCGGGTGACCCCGACAAAACAAAATAATTGTTTGATTAATTTGTGTCTCCTCGGGCGAGATTTAGCGGCACAACCTCCGCGTGCTATATCCCGCGTGCCGGTTTGCGAGGGGCACCCTCGACTTGCTGGTGGGTCGCACTCGTTGGCGCGTCCCGTACCAGCAAGTGCGATAGTCGCCCGTACCACGCAACTGACCGTGAGACCCCACAAACTACGAAGGTGGCTTCCCTAAACCCCTTCGGAGACGTTAAAAAAAAATTAATAAATAATAAAATCCGTCCACAATAAATAAATTATTAAATAAATTAATAAATAAATAATTTGAATAAATTAACTGACTAGAGCTTCTACAATAAATAAATAAATTAATAAATAAATAAATAACTTATTCAACCATTAAATAAATAAATCCTGCGATCCATAGACTATTAAATCTCCAAGATAGTAATCTATTAAATAATCAAATATTTAATCCCTATAATTTTGGTCACCCGGTATTTACGCTCAGCCGCTGGAATGGCACACGAAACTCTTACAAGGTGAACCTTGCAGACAGTAAATATCAAATTGTAATACAATTCCGTGCTGGCTCGATTCTCCCGACTGAATGAACGAGAGAGAGAAAAAAAAATGTTTACACGGGTCGCGTGTCTCTATTACGCCGCGGCTCGCTTCGTCTCTGTGACTCGTCTTTCCTCGCCGATAATATATTTTCTCCTGTGAGAGCCCCGCGCCTCTCCCCGTGTCGGTACGAACAAGCCTTTTCTCAAATCGCTTCCTCTGCGAGAGATTTGAACTGTTCGGGCGCCAATTTGTCAAGCCGTTCACCGGTTCTCGACAGAATCGGTGGCCGGACTCGGGAAATTATGGCCTGACGGCCGGGCCACGCTCGGTCGCGCGAAACGTGGTCCTCCCGGGACAAACAATCACTCGCGTATTCGAAATTGATCTACCTCGAGCGCTCGAAAAGGAACCTACGGGCGCCAGGCACGCACTCGTGCCGCACGAAAACAATCGGGGTTCAAACCCGAGGGATCACTTTTCCGAACACACGAGGATTGCGCGACCTGGGATAGCGGTAGAAGGGTCCAAGGTTACACGTGGGATGAAGGACGGGGCATTCCCCGCGACGGGAACGTTTCTCACAGGGAAAGAATGAACCGAGACATTTACGGCAGACAAAGATCGTTTATTATCTCGGGAATTAACGTTGACAGGCCACCGGCGAGAGCCGGTGGCAAACAAGATGGCCGCCGGCGCGATCTCGATCGATTTCGACGGGTGTTCGGTCGTTCGCGCGTAATATTCCCGGTTCGCGTCGGACTCGGCGGTCACAGGATTCCGCGTGAATGATACAAGCCTGGAAAGGCACGATTTCCGCCGAGCCCCGATAGAATACGCGTCGCAGTGCGAAGAGACTAGGCGAGGACGGCAAACACGTAGCGAGATCGAAGCGGGCGCGTCGCGTCGTCCCACCGTGGAACTTCCGAGGATCGTGAATCTAAAGGGCCGCAATCGAAATTCGTACGTCCCGCAAAACCACTCGGGATCGCTACGACACACTGCTTCGGCGCCGGCGCGAGAACACTCGTCTCGGACCCCGGACGCGCCGAAGCACTTAGCCCGCGCAAATAGGTTACAGAACCTTCCAAAAGACGTCCCGAGCCAACACGAGCAATCACAGAACTTTATTCGCAGTATTATGACCGGTACTTACCAAACGGCACGGCCCAAGCCCAACAATGGCGGTCGTAGCACAGTACTTTTCTATAATCAACGCGGTTTCAAAACACGTGCGCGTGTCACTGTGTCCTTCGTCCTAGTGACACACTTCGCGTCGGCTCGGAACGCGGAAACGGGGCGTCCCCCACTACTTCCTCATCTATCCTCGCTGCTACGACGGCCGGACCTATCGCGTGGCTCCTCGCTACAGGGCCGAATTCAGGGAATTCGGACCCGGGCCTCCGACAATTGTTCATTTCCTCGGGGCCGCGTCCGATAACGCTGCGAGGGCGAGGGGATGGACCCGAGCTATTCCAGGTGAGCTCTCGTGGCTGTTCCCGGGTGAGAGTCGGCAAGGTTGGGCAGATGAGCGTCCCTACGAAGTCATTTCCTCGTCGGCATCTCCGGGTTGGTAAATCCGAGCTCGGTCCAATCCCCGTTGCCTTCCTCGTTCGCGCCGTCGCGTGATAGGTCGGCCGGGCGTCTTCCCGTAATGGCTTTCGCCAATTAGCAGCTGCGGATAGGTGCCGGCTCCCCTTGCAAGGGAGCAGGTCCTGAAACTCCGTGTCGCGCCCAGCGGCGCGACATTCAAATGCGATAAATTTTCCGCCGCTGGAGGCCGGTTGTCTCCAGGGAGATCGATCGCTACGCTCGCTTCGATTCGTATAGGCTCGCGAGTGACCCGGTCTCGGTTAAAAGGGTTCGGACAGACGTCGGCAAAGCTGCCACGTCACAGCAGGTAATTTAACTTATGCGCATGCATTGCTGCAACTTGTGCTGTATAATTTAGAATTTTTGTTACCGCGCCATCCGATTTTTATACATGTGCAAATACTCGTACACGCTGCATTGTATTTTTTTCCGCACGCGACAAGGAGGGGACAGAGGCGAGTTCCGGCTCGCGTCTGTCCCCACCCCCCGTCCCACCCCCCTGGTCGACCCGCATAAAACTTAAAAATATGATAAAATAAAAGATAAAATCAATAAATGAAAACGTGTATAGATAAAATAGATAAAATAAAAGTTAATAAATAAATAAATAATAATAAGTAAATAAATACAATGGACAAAACACAACAAACATAAGAAGGGGGGCAAAATAAAGGGGAATAAACGATAAAGATAAAATTCATAATATAGAATATAAAATATATGTAGAATAAAATGAAATATTATAAAATAAAAGGAGGGGGGTTGACCGACAGGTCGCATCTTTGTAGAGGCGGGGAGGGGATTATTGCACTACCTCGCCCCACACGACCTGCCCACCCCGGGGGCGCCTTAACGGCCAGCCCCCCTTGGCGGCGGTGGAAGTACTAAGTAGTCCCGCCGCCGCCATTACGTCTGCGGCCCCTTACAGGGGGCCGACGGCCTCGTCGGGGTTGCCCCGCCGATGCTAGCCTCCTGGCGGAGAGGGGGTCGGCTTCCCTCTCCCTCTCCGCTGCCTCCTTCTGCGTTATGACAATCTCGCAGAAGGAGGCAAACGCTGCTCTTGACCTCTCGCTGCCGATCATGTGGTCGACCGCGACCGACAACGAGAGGTCCATCCCAATAACGCCCCTTAGGTCTCTGCGCGGCGCCGACCACGCTGGACATTCTTCCAGCGTATGCCGCGCAGAGTCCTGGGCCTCCTCGCAGTGGTGGCACTGCGATCCTCCCAGTGCCAGTTATGAACACACAGTTTGAGGAAACGGCGGTATGCAGGTAATTTAACTTATGCGCATGCATTGCTGCAACTTGTGCTGTATAATTTAGAATTTTTGTTACCGCGCCATCCGATTTTTATACATGTGCAAATATTCGTACACGCTGCATTGTATTTTTTTCCGCACGCGACAAGGAGGGGACAGAGGCGAGTTCCGGCTCGCGTCTGTCCCCTCCCCCCGTCCCGCCCCCCCCCCTGGTCGACCCGCATAAAGCTTAAAAATATGATAATGTAAAAGATAACTTCAATAAATGAAAACGTGTATAGATAAAATAGATAAAATAAAAGTCAATAAAGAAATAAATAATAATGAGTAAATAAATACAATGGACAAAACACAACAAACATAAGAAGGGGGGCAATATAAAGGGGAATAAACGATAAAGATAAAATTCATAATATAGAATATAAAATATATGTAGAATAAAATGAAATATTATAAAATAAAAGGAGGGGGGTTGACCGACAGGTCGCATCTTTGTAGAGGCGGGGAGGGGATTATTGCACTACCTCGGCCCCCACGACCTGCCCACCCCGGGGGCGCCTTAACGGCCAGCCCCCCTTGGCGGCGGTGGAAGTACTAAGTAGTCCCGCCGCCGCCATTACGTCTGCGGCCCCTTACAGGGGGCCGACGGCCTCGTCGGGGTTGCCCCGCCGATGCTAGCCTCCTGGCGGAGAGGGGGTCGGCTACCCTCTCCCTCTCCGCTGCCTCCTTCTGCGTTATGACAATCTCGCAGAAGGAGGCAAACGCTGCTCTTGACCTCTCGCTGCCGATCATGTGGTCGACCACGACCGACAACGAGAGGTCCATCCCAATAACGCCCCTTAGGTCTCTGCGCGGCGCCGACCACGCTGGACATTCTTCCAGCGTATGCCGCCCAGAGTCCTGGGCCTCCTCGCAGTGGTGGCACTGCGATCCTCCCAGTGCCAGTTATGAACACACAGTTTGAGGAAACGGCGGTATGCAGGTAATTTAACTTATGCGCATGCATTGCTGCAACTTGTGCTGTATAATTTAGAATTTTTGTTACCGCGCCATCCGATTTTTATACATGTGCAAATATTCGTACACGCTGCATTGTATTTTTTTCCGCACGCGACAAGGAGGGGACAGAGGCGAGTTCCGGCTCGCGTCTGTCCCCTCCCCCCGTCCCGCCCCCCCTGGTCGACCCGCATAAAGCTTAAAAATATGATAATGTAAAAGATAACTTCAATAAATGAAAACGTGTATAGATAAAATAGATAAAATAAAAGTCAATAAAGAAATAAATAATAATGAGTAAATAAATACAATGGACAAAACACAACAAACATGAGAAGGGGGGCAAAATAAAGGGGAATAAACGATAAAGATAAAATTGATAATATAGAATATAAAATATATGTAGAATAAAATGAAATATTATAAACTAAAAGGAGGGGGGTTGACCGACAGGACGCATCTTTGTAGAGGCTGGGAGGGGATTATTGCACTACCTCGCCCCCCACGACCTGCCCACCCCGGGGGCGCCTTAACGGCCAGCCCCCCTTGGCGGCGATGGAAGTACTAAGTAGTCCCGCCGCCGCCATTACGTCTGCGGCCCCTTACAGGGGGCCGACGGCCTCGTCGGGGTTGCCCCGCCAATGCTAGCCTCCAGGCGGAGAGGGGGTCGGCTTCCCTCTCCCTCTCCGCTGCCTCCTTCTGCGTTATGACAATCTCGCAGAAGGAGGCAAACGCTGCTCTTGACCTCTCGCTGCCGATCATGTGGTCGACCACGACCGACAACGAGAGGTCCATCCCAATAACGCCCCTTAGGTCTCAGCGCGGCGCCGACCACGCTGGACATTCTTCCAGCGTATGCCGCGCAGAGTCCTGGGCCTCCTCGCAGTGGTGGCACTGCGATCTTCCCAGTGCCAGTTATGAACACACAGTTTGAGGAAACGGCGGTATGCAGGTAATTTAACTTATGCGCATGCATTGCTGCAACTTGTGCTGTATAATTTGGAATTTTTGTTACCGCGCCATCCGATTTTTATACATGTGCAAATACTCGTACACGCTGCATTGTATTTTTTTCCGCACGCTACAAGGAGGGGACAGAGGCGAGTTCCGGCTCGCGTCTGTCCCCACCCCCCATCCCACCCCCCTGGTCGACCCGCATAAAACTTAAAAATATGATAAAATAAAAGATAAAATCAATAAATGAAAACGTGTATAGATAAAATAGATAAAATAAAAGTCAATAAAGAAATAAATAATAATGAGTAAATAAATACAATGGACAAAACACAACAAACATATGAAGGGGGGCAAAATAAAGGGGAATAAACGATAAAGATAAAATTCATAATATAGAATATAAAATATATGTAGAATAAAATGAAATATTATATAATAAAAGGAGGGGGGTTGACCGACAGGTCGCATCTTTGTAGAGGCGGGGAGGGGATTATTGCACTACCTCGCCCCCCACGACCTGCCCACCCCGGGGGCGCCTTAACGGCCAGCCCCCCTTGGCGGCGGTGGAAGTACTAAGTAGTCCCGCCGCCGCCATTACGTCTGCGGCCCCTTACAGGGGGCCGACGGCCTCGTCGGGGTTGCCCCGCCGATGCTAGCCTCCTGGCGGAGAGGGGGTCGGCTTCCCTCTCCCTCTCCGCTGCCTCCTTCTGCGTTATGACAATCTCGCAGAAGGAGGCAAACGCTGCTCTTGACCTCTCGCTGCCGATCATGTGGTCGACCACGACCGACAACGAGAGGTCCATCCCAATAACGCCCCTTAGGTCTCTGCGCGGCGCCGACCACGCTGGACATTCTTCCAGCGTATGCCGCGCAGAGTCCTGGGCCTCCTCGCAGTGGTGGCACTGCGATCTTCCCACTGCCAGTTATGAACACACAGTTTGAGGAAACGGCGGTATGCAGGTAATTTAACTTATGCGCATGCATTGCTGCAACTTGTGCTGTATAATTTAGAATTTTTGTTACCGCGCCATCCGATTTTTATACATGTGCAAATACTCGTACACGCTGCATTGTATTTTTTTCCGCACGCGACAAGGAGGGGACAGAGGCGAGTTCCGGCTCGCGTCTGTCCCCACCCCCCGTCCCACCCCCCTGGTCGACCCGCATAAAACTTAAAAATATGATAAAATAAAAGATAAAATCAATAAATGAAAACGTGTATAGATAAAATAGATAAAATAAAAGTTAATAAATAAATAAATAATAATAAGTAAATAAATACAATGGACAAAACACAACAAACATAAGAAGGGGGGCAAAATAAAGGGGAATAAACGATAAAGATAAAATTCATAATATAGAATATAAAATATATGTAGAATAAAATGAAATATTATATAATAAAAGGAGGGGGGTTGACCGACAGGTCGCATCTTTGTAGAGGCGGGGAGGGGATTATTGCACTACCTCGCCCCCCACGACCTGCCCACCCCGGGGGCGCCTTAACGGCCAGCCCCCCTTGGCGGCGGTGGAAGTACTAAGTAGTCCCGCCGCCGCCATTACGTCTGCGGCCCCTTACAGGGGGCCGACGGCCTCGTCGGGGTTGCCCCGCCGATGCTAGCCTCCTGGCGGAGAGGGGGTCGGCTTCTCTCTCCCTCTCCGCTGCCTCCTTCTGCGTTATGACAATCTCGCAGAAGGAGGCAAACGCTGCTCTTGACCTCTCGCTGCCGATCATGTGGTCGACCACGACCGACAACGAGAGGTCCATCCCAATAACGCCCCTTAGGTCTCTGCGCGGCGCCGACCACGCTGGACATTCTTCCAGCGTATGCCGCGCAGAGTCCTGGGCCTCCTCGCAGTGGTGGCACTGCGATCTTCCCACTGCCAGTTATGAACACACAGTTTGAGGAAACGGCGGTATGCAGGTAATTTAACTTATGCGCATGCATTGCTGCAACTTGTGCTGTATAATTTAGAATTTTTGTTACCGCGCCATCCGATTTTTATACATGTGCAAATACTCGTACACGCTGCATTGTATTTTTTTCCGCACGCGACAAGGAGGGGACAGAGGCGAGTTCCGGCTCGCGTCTGTCCCCACCCCCCGTCCCACCCCCCTGGTCGACCCGCATAAAACTTAAAAATATGATAAAATAAAAGATAAAATCAATAAATGAAAACGTGTATAGATAAAATAGATAAAATAAAAGTTAATAAATAAATAAATAATAATAAGTAAATAAATACAATGGACAAAACACAACAAACATAAGAAGGGGGGCAAAATAAAGGGGAATAAACGATAAAGATAAAATTTATAATATAGAATATAAAATATATGTAGAATAAAATGAAATATTATAAAATAAAAGGAGGGGGGTTGACCGACAGGTCGCATCTTTGTAGAGGCTGGGAGGGGATTATTGCACTACCTCGCCCCCCACGACCTGCCCACCCCGGGGGCGCCTTAACGGCCAGCCCCCCTTGGCGGCGGTGGAAGTACTAAGTAGTCCCGCCGCCGCCATTACGTCTGCGGCCCCTTACAGGGGGCCGACGGCCTCGTCGGGGTTGCCCCGCCGATGCTAGCCTCCAGGCGGAGAGGGGGTCGGCTTCCCTCTCCCTCTCCGCTGCCTCCTTCTGCGTTATGACAATCTCGCAGAAGGAGGCAAACGCTGCTCTTGACCTCTCGCTGCCGATCATGTGGTCGACCATGACCGACAACGAGAGGTCCATCCCAATAACGCCCCTTAGGTCTCTGCGCGGCGCCGACCACGCTGGACATTCTTCCAGCGTATGCCGCGCAGAGTCCTGGGCCTCCTCGCAGTGGTGACACTGCGATCCTCCCAGTGCCAGTTATGAACACACAGTTTGAGGAAACGGCGGTATGCAGGTAATTTAACTTATGCGCATGCATTGCTGCAACTTGTGCTGTATAATTTGGAATTTTTGTTACCGCGCCATCCGATTTTTATACATGTGCAAATACTCGTACACGCTGCATTGTATTTTTTTCCGCACGCGACAAGAAGGGGACAGAGGCGAGTTCCGGCTCGCGTCTGTCCCCACCCCCCGTCCCACCCCCCTGGTCGACCCGCATAAAACTTAAAAATGTGATAAAATAAAAGATAAAATCAATAAATGAAAACGTGTATAGATAAAATTGATAAAATAAAAGTTAATAAATAAATAAATAATTATAAGTAAATAAATACAATGGACAAAACAC
This sequence comes from Lasioglossum baleicum, assembly GCF_051020765.1. NCBI lineage: Eukaryota > Metazoa > Arthropoda > Insecta > Hymenoptera > Halictidae > Lasioglossum > Lasioglossum baleicum. The sequence goes on from NW_027469123.1 coordinate 343,740, forward strand.
AACAAACATAAGAAGGGGGGCAAAATAAAGGGGAATAAACGATAAAGATAAAATTTATAATATAGAATGTAAAATATATGTAGAATAAAATGAAATAATATAAAATAAAAGGAGGGGGGTTGACCGACAGGTCGCATCTTTGTAGAGGCTGGGAGGGGATTATTGCACTACCTCGCCCCCCACAACCTGCCCACCCCGGGTGCGCCTTAACGGCCAGCCCCCCTTGGCGGCGATGGAAGTACTAAGTAGTCCCGCCGCCGCCATTACGTCTGCGGCCCCTTACAGGGGGCCGACGGCCTCGTCGGGGTTGCCCCGCCGATGCTAGCCTCCAGGCGGAGAGGGGGTCGGCTTCCCTCTCCCTCTCCGCTGCCTCCTTCTGCGTTATGACAATCTCGCAGAAGGAGGCAAACGCTGCTCTTGACCTCTCGCTGCCGATCATGTGGTCGACCACGACCGACAACGAGAGGTCCATCCCAATAACGCCCCTTAGGTCTCTGCGCGTCGCCGACCACGCTGGACATTCTTCCAGCGTATGCCGCGCAGAGTTCTGGGCCTCCTCGCAGTGGTGGCACTGCGATCCTCCCAGTGCCAGTTATGAACACACAGTTTGAGGAAACGGCGGTATGCAGGTAATTTAACTTATGCGCATGCATTGCTGCAACTTGTGCTGTATAATTTAGAATTTCTGTTACCGCGCCATCCGATTTTTATACATGTGCAAATACTCGTACACGCTGCATTGTATTTTTTTCCGCACGCGACAAGGAGGGGACAGAGGCGAGTTCCGGCTCGCGTCTGTCCCCACCCCCCGTCCCACCTCCCCTGGTCGATCCGCATAAAACTTAAAAATATGATAAATTAAAAGATAAAATCAATAAATGAAAACGTGTATAGATAAAATAGATAAAATAAAAGTTAATAAATAAATAAATAATAATAAGTAAATAAATACAATGGACAAAACACAACAAACATAAGAAGGGGGGCAAAATAAAGGGGAATAAACGATAAAGATAAAATTCATAATATAGAATATAAAATATATGTAGAATAAAATGAAATATTATATAATAAAAGGAGGGGGGTTGACCGACAGGTCGCATCTTTGTAGAGGCGGGGAGGGGATTATTGCACTACCTCGCCCCCCACGACCTGCCCACCCCGGGGGCGCCTTAACGGCCAGCCCCCCTTGGCGGCGGTGGAAGTACTAAGTAGTCCCGCCGCCGCCATTACGTCTGCGGCCCCTTACAGGGGGCCGACGGCCTCGTCGGGGTTGCCCCGCCGATGCTAGCCTCCTGGCGGAGAGGGGGTCGGCTTCTCTCTCCCTCTCCGCTGCCTCCTTCTGCGTTATGACAATCTCGCAGAAGGAGGCAAACGCTGCTCTTGACCTCTCGCTGCCGATCATGTGGTCGACCACGACCGACAACGAGAGGTCCATCCCAATAACGCCCCTTAGGTCTCTGCGCGGCGCCGACCACGCTGGACATTCTTCCAGCGTATGCCGCGCAGAGTCCTGGGCCTCCTCGCAGTGGTGGCACTGCGATCTTCCCACTGCCAGTTATGAACACACAGTTTGAGGAAACGGCGGTATGCAGGTAATTTAACTTATGCGCATGCATTGCTGCAACTTGTGCTGTATAATTTAGAATTTTTGTTACCGCGCCATCCGATTTTTATACATGTGCAAATACTCGTACACGCTGCATTGTATTTTTTTCCGCACGCGACAAGGAGGGGACAGAGGCGAGTTCCGGCTCGCGTCTGTCCCCACCCCCCGTCCCACCCCCCTGGTCGACCCGCATAAAACTTAAAAATATGATAAAATAAAAGATAAAATCAATAAATGAAAACGTGTATAGATAAAATAGATAAAATAAAAGTTAATAAATAAATAAATAATAATAAGTAAATAAATACAATGGACAAAACACAACAAACATAAGAAGGGGGGCAAAATAAAGGGGAATAAACGATAAAGATAAAATTTATAATATAGAATATAAAATATATGTAGAATAAAATGAAATATTATAAAATAAAAGGAGGGGGGTTGACCGACAGGTCGCATCTTTGTAGAGGCTGGGAGGGGATTATTGCACTACCTCGCCCCCCACGACCTGCCCACCCCGGGGGCGCCTTAACGGCCAGCCCCCCTTGGCGGCGGTGGAAGTACTAAGTAGTCCCGCCGCCGCCATTACGTCTGCGGCCCCTTACAGGGGGCCGACGGCCTCGTCGGGGTTGCCCCGCCGATGCTAGCCTCCAGGCGGAGAGGGGGTCGGCTTCCCTCTCCCTCTCCGCTGCCTCCTTCTGCGTTATGACAATCTCGCAGAAGGAGGCAAACGCTGCTCTTGACCTCTCGCTGCCGATCATGTGGTCGACCATGACCGACAACGAGAGGTCCATCCCAATAACGCCCCTTAGGTCTCTGCGCGGCGCCGACCACGCTGGACATTCTTCCAGCGTATGCCGCGCAGAGTCCTGGGCCTCCTCGCAGTGGTGACACTGCGATCCTCCCAGTGCCAGTTATGAACACACAGTTTGAGGAAACGGCGGTATGCAGGTAATTTAACTTATGCGCATGCATTGCTGCAACTTGTGCTGTATAATTTGGAATTTTTGTTACCGCGCCATCCGATTTTTATACATGTGCAAATACTCGTACACGCTGCATTGTATTTTTTTCCGCACGCGACAAGAAGGGGACAGAGGCGAGTTCCGGCTCGCGTCTGTCCCCACCCCCCGTCCCACCCCCCTGGTCGACCCGCATAAAACTTAAAAATGTGATAAAATAAAAGATAAAATCAATAAATGAAAACGTGTATAGATAAAATTGATAAAATAAAAGTTAATAAATAAATAAATAATTATAAGTAAATAAATACAATGGACAAAACACAACAAACATAAGAAGGGGGGCAAAATAAAGGGGAATAAACGATAAAGATAAAATTTATAATATAGAATGTAAAATATATGTAGAATAAAATGAAATAATATAAAATAAAAGGAGGGGGGTTGACCGACAGGTCGCATCTTTGTAGAGGCTGGGAGGGGATTATTGCACTACCTCGCCCCCCACAACCTGCCCACCCCGGGTGCGCCTTAACGGCCAGCCCCCCTTGGCGGCGATGGAAGTACTAAGTAGTCCCGCCGCCGCCATTACGTCTGCGGCCCCTTACAGGGGGCCGACGGCCTCGTCGGGGTTGCCCCGCCGATGCTAGCCTCCAGGCGGAGAGGGGGTCGGCTTCCCTCTCCCTCTCCGCTGCCTCCTTCTGCGTTATGACAATCTCGCAGAAGGAGGCAAACGCTGCTCTTGACCTCTCGCTGCCGATCATGTGGTCGACCACGACCGACAACGAGAGGTCCATCCCAATAACGCCCCTTAGGTCTCTGCGCGTCGCCGACCACGCTGGACATTCTTCCAGCGTATGCCGCGCAGAGTTCTGGGCCTCCTCGCAGTGGTGGCACTGCGATCCTCCCAGTGCCAGTTATGAACACACAGTTTGAGGAAACGGCGGTATGCAGGTAATTTAACTTATGCGCATGCATTGCTGCAACTTGTGCTGTATAATTTAGAATTTCTGTTACCGCGCCATCCGATTTTTATACATGTGCAAATACTCGTACACGCTGCATTGTATTTTTTTCCGCACGCGACAAGGAGGGGACAGAGGCGAGTTCCGGCTCGCGTCTGTCCCCACCCCCCGTCCCACCTCCCCTGGTCGATCCGCATAAAACTTAAAAATATGATAAATTAAAAGATAAAATCAATAAATGAAAACGTGTATAGATAAAATAGATAAAATAAAAGTTAATAAATAAATAAATAATAATAAGTAAATAAATACAATGGACAAAACACAACAAACATAAGAAGGGGGGCAAAATAAAGGGGAATAAACGATAAAGATAAAATTTATAATATAGAATATAAAATATATGTAGAATAAAATGAAATATTATAAAATAAAAGGAGGGGGGTTGACCGACAGGTCGCATCTTTGTAGAGGCGGGGAGGGGATTATTGCACTACCTCGCCCCCCACGACCTGCCCACCCCGGGGGCGCCTTAACGGCCAGCCCCCCTTGGCGGCGGTGGAAGTACTAAGTAGTCCCGCCGCCGCCATTACGTCTGCGGCCCCTTACAGGGGGCCGACTGCCTCGTCGGGGTTGCCCCGCCGATGCTAGCCTCCAGGTGGAGAGGGGGTCGGCTTCCCTCTCCCTCTCCGCTGCCTCCTTCTGCGTTATGACAATCTCGCAGAAGGAGGCAAACGCTGCTCTTGACCTCTCGCTGCCGATCATGTGGTCGACCACGACCGACAACGAGAGGTCCATCCCAATAACGCCCCTTAGGTCTCTGCGCGGCGCCGACCACGCTGGACATTCTTCCAGCGAATGCCGCGCAGAGTCCTGGGCCTCCTCGCAGTGGTGACACTGCGATCCTCCCAGTGCCAGTTATGAACACACAGTTTGAGGAAACGGCGGTATGCAGGTAATTTAACTTATGCGCATGCATTGCTGCAACTTGTGCTGTATAATTTAGAATTTTTGTTACCGCGCCATCCGATTTTTATACATGTGCAAATACTCGTACACGCTGCATTGTATTTTTTTCCGCACGCGACAAGGAGGGGACAGAGGCGAGTTCCGGCTCGCGTCTGTCCCCACCCCCCGTCCCACCCCCCTGGTCGACCCGCATAAAACTTAAAAATATGATAAAATAAAAGATAAAATCAATAAATGAAAACGTGTATAGATAAAATAGATAAAATAAAAGTCAATAAAGAAATAAATAATAATGAGTAAATAAATACAATGGACAAAACACAACAAACATAAGAAGGGGGGCAAAATAAAGGGGAATAAACGATAAAGATAAAATTCATAATATAGAATATAAAATATATGTAGAATAAAATGAAATATTATATAATAAAAGGAGGGGGGTTGACCGACAGGTCGCATCTTTGTAGAGGCGGGGAGGGGATTATTGCACTACCTCGCCCCCCACGACCTGTCCACCCCGGGGGCGCCTTAACGGCCAGCCCCCCTTGGCGGCGGTGGAAGTACTAAGTAGTCTCAGCGCCGCCATTACGTCTGCGCCCCTTACAGGGGGCCGACGGCCTCGTCGGGGTTGCCCCGCCGATGCTAGCCTCCTGGCGGAGAGGGGGTCGGCTTCCCTCTCCCTCTCCGCTGCCTCCTTCTGCGTTATGACAATCTCGCAGAAGGAGGCAAACGCTGCTCTTGACCTCTCGCTGCCGATCATGTGGTCGACCACGACCGACAACGAGAGGTCCATCCCAATAACGCCCCTTAGGTCTCTGCGCGTCGCCGACCACGCTGGACATTCTTCCAGCGTATGCCGCGCAGAGTCCTGGGCCTCCTCGCAGTGGTGGCACTGCGATCCTCCCAGTGCCAGTTATGAACACACAGTTTGAGGAAACGGCGGTATGCAGGTAATTTAACTTATGCGCATGCATTGCTGCAACTTGTGCTGTATAATTTAGAATTTTTGTTACCGCGCCATCCGATTTTTATACATGTGCAAATATTCGTACACGGTGCATTGTATTTTTTTCCGCACGCGACGAGGAGGGGACAGAGGCGAGTTCCGGCTCGCGTCTGTCCCCTCCCCCCGTCCCGCCCCCCCTGGTCGACCCGCATAAAGCTTAAAAATATGATAATATAAAAGATAAAATCAATAAATGAAAACGTGTATAGATAAAATAGATAAAATAAAAGTCAATAAAGAAATAAATAATAATGAGTAAATAAATACAATGGACAAAACACAACAAACATAAGAAGGGGGGCAAAATAAAGGGGAATAAACAATAAAGATAAAATTCATAATATAGAATATAAAATATATGTAGAATAAAATGAAATATTATAAAATAAAAGGAGGGGGGTTGACCGACAGGTCGCATCTTTGTAGAGGCGGGGAGGGGATTATTGCACTACCTCGCCCCCCACGACCTGTCCACCCCGGGAGCGCCTTAACGGCCAGCCCCCCTTGGCGGCGGTGGAAGTACTAAGTAGTCCCGCCGCCGCCATTACGTCTGCGGCCCCTTACAGGGGGCCGACGGCCTCGTCGGGGTTGCCCCGCCGATGCTAGCCTCCTGGCGGAGAGGGGGTCGGCTTCCCTCTCCCTCTCCGCTGCCTCCTTCTGCGTTATGACAATCTCGCAGAAGGAGGCAAACGCTGCTCTTGACCTCTCGCTGCCGATCATGTGGTCGACCACGACCGACAACGAGAGGTCCATCCCAATAACGCCCCTTAGGTCTCTGCGCGTCGCCGACCACGCTGGACATTCTTCCAGCGTATGCCGCGCAGAGTCCTGGGCCTCCTCGCAGTGGTGGCACTGCGATCCTCCCAGTGCCAGTTATCAACACACAGTTTGAGGAAACGGCGGTATGCAGGTAATTTAACTTATGCGCATGCATTGCTGCAACTTGTGCTGTATAATTTAGAATTTTTGTTACCGCGCCATCCGATTTTTATACATGTGCAAATATTCGTACACGGTGCATTGTATTTTTTTCCGCACGCGACGAGGAGGGGACAGAGGCGAGTTCCGGCTCGCGTCTGTCCCCTCCCCCCGTCCCGCCACCCCTGGTCGACCCGCATAAAGCTTAAAAATATGATAATATAAAAGATAAAATCAATAAATGAAAACGTGTATAGATAAAATAGATAAAATAAAAGTCAATAAAGAAATAAATAATAATGAGTAAATAAATACAATGGACAAAACACAACAAACATAAGAAGGGGGGCAAAATAAAGGGGAATAAACGATAAAGATAAAATTCATAATATAGAATATAAAATATATGTAGAATAAAATGAAATATTATAAAATAAAAGGAGGGGGGTTGACCGACAGGTCGCATCTTTGTAGAGGCGGGGAGGGGATTATTGCACTACCTCGCCCCCCACGACCTGCCCACCCCGGGGGCGCCTTAACGGCCAGCCCCCCTTGGCGGCGGTGGAAGTACTAAGTAGTCCCGCCGCCGCCATTACGTCTGCGGCCCCTTACAGGGGGCCGACGGCCTCGTCGGGGTTGCCCCGCCGATGCTAGCCTCCAGGTGGAGAGGGGGTCGGCTTCCCTCTCCCTCTCCGCTGCCTCCTTCTGCGTTATGACAATCTCGCAGAAGGAGGCAAACGCTGCTCTTGACCTCTCGCTGCCGATCATGTGGTCGACCACGACCGACAACGAGAGGTCCATCCCAATAACGCCCCTTAGGTCTCTGCGCGGCGCCGACCACGCTGGACATTCTTCCAGCGAATGCCGCGCAGAGTCCTGGGCCTCCTCGCAGTGGTGACACTGCGATCCTCCCAGTGCCAGTTATGAACACACAGTTTGAGGAAACGGCGGTATGCAGGTAATTTAACTTATGCGCATGCATTGCTGCAACTTGTGCTGTATAATTTAGAATTTTTGTTACCGCGCCATCCGATTTTTATACATGTGCAAATACTCGTACACGCTGCATTGTATTTTTTTCCGCACGCGACAAGGAGGGGACAGAGGCGAGTTCCGGCTCGAGTCTGTCCCCACCCCCCGTCCCACCCCCCTGGTCGACCCGCATAAAACTTAAAAATATGATAAAATAAAAGATAAAATCAATAAATGAAAACGTGTATAGATAAAATAGATAAAATAAAAGTCAATAAAGAAATAAATAATAATGAGTAAATAAATACAATGGACAAAACACAACAAACATAAGAAGGGGGGCAAAATAAAGGGGAATAAACGATAAAGATAAAATTCATAATATAGAATATAAAATATATGTAGAATAAAATGAAATATTATATAATAAAAGGAGGGGGGTTGACCGACAGGTCGCATCTTTGTAGAGGCGGGGAGGGGATTATTGCACTACCTCGCCCCCCACGACCTGTCCACCCCGGGAGCGCCTTAACGGCCAGCCCCCCTTGGCGGCGGTGGAAGTACTAAGTAGTCCCGCCGCCGCCATTACGTCTGCGGCCCCTTACAGGGGGCCGACGGCCTCGTCGGGGTTGCCCCGCCGATGCTAGCCTCCAGGCGGAGAGGGGGTCGGCTTCCCTCTCCCTCTCCGCTGCCTCCTTCTGCGTTATGACAATCTCGCAGAAGGAGGCAAACGCTGCTCTTGACCTCTCGCTGCCGATCATGTGGTCGACCACGACCGACAACGAGAGGTCCATCCCAATAACGCCCCTTAGGTCTCTGCGCGTCGCCGACCACGCTGGACATTCTTCCAGCGTATGCCGCGCAGAGTCCTGGGCCTCCTCGCAGTGGTGACACTGCGATCCTCCCAGTGCCAGTTATGAACACACAGTTTGAGGAAACGGCGGTATGCAGGTAATTTAACTTATGCGCATGCATTGCTGCAACTTGTGCTGTATAATTTAGAATTTTTGTTACCGCGCCATCCGATTTTTATACATGTGCAAATACTCGTACACGCTGCATTGTATTTTTTTCCGCACGCGACAAGGAGGGGACAGAGGCGAGTTCCGGCTCGCGTCTGTCCCCACCCCCCGTCCCATCTCCCCTGGTCGATCCGCATAAAACTTAAAAATATGATAAATTAAAAGATAAAATCAATAAATGAAAACGTGTATAGATAAAATAGATAAAATAAAAGTTAATAAATAAATAAATAATAATAAGTAAATAAATACAATGGACAAAACACAACAAACATAAGAAGGGGGGCAAAATAAAGGGGAATAAACGATAAAGATAAAATTTACAATATAGAATATAAAATATATGTAGAATAAAATGAAATATTATAAAATAAAAGGAGGGGGGTTGACCGACAGGTCGCATCTTTGTTGAGGCTGGGAGGGGATTATTGCACTACCTCGCCCCCCACGACCTGCCCACCCCGGGGGCGCCTTAACGGCCAGCCCCCCTTGGCGGCGGTGGAAGTACTAAGTAGTCCCGCCGCCGCCATTACGTCTGCGGCCCCTTACAGGGGGCCGACGGCCTCGTCGGGGTTGCCCCGCCGATGCTAGCCTCCAGGCGGAGAGGGGGTCGGCTTCTCTCTCCCTCTCCGCTGCCTCCTTCTGCGTTATGACAATCTCGCAGAAGGAGGCAAACGCTGCTCTTGACCTCTCGCTGCCGATCATGTGGTCGACCACGACCGACAACGAGAGGTCCATCCCAATAACGCCCCTTAGGTCTCTGCGCGGCGCCGACCACGCTGGACATTCTTCCAGCGTATGCCGCGCAGAGTCCTGGGCCTCCTCGCAGTGGTGACACTGCGATCCTCCCAGTGCCAGTTATGAACACACAGTTTGAGGAAACGGCGGTATGCAGGTAATTTAACTTATGCGCATGCATTGCTGCAACTTGTGCTGTATAATTTAGAATTTTTGTTACCGCGCCATCCGATTTTTATACATGTGCAAATACTCGTACACGCTGCATTGTATTTTTTTCCGCACGCGACAAGGAGGGGACAGAGGCGAGTTCCGGCTCGCGTCTGTCCCCACCCCCCGTCCCACCCCCCTGGTCGACCCGCATAAAACTTAAAAATATGATAAAATAAAAGATAAAATCAATAAATGAAAACGTGTATAGATAAAATAGATAAAATAAAAGTCAATAAAGAAATAAATAATAATGAGTAAATAAATACAATGGACAAAACACAACAAACATAAGAAGGGGGGCAAAATAAAGGGGAATAAACGATAAAGATAAAATTCATAATATAGAATATAAAATATATGTAGAATAAAATGAAATATTATATAATAAAAGGAGGGGGGTTGACCGACAGGTCGCATCTTTGTAGAGGCGGGGAGGGGATTATTGCACTACCTCGCCCCCCACGACCTGTCCACCCCGGGGGCGCCTTAACGGCCAGCCCCCCTTGGCGGCGGTGGAAGTACTAAGTAGTCCCGCCGTCGCCATTACGTCTGCGGCCCCTTACAGGGGGCCGACGGCCTCGTCGGGGTTGCCCCGCCGATGCTAGCCTCCTGGCGGAGAGGGGGTCGGCTTCCCTCTCCCTCTCCGCTGCCTCCTTCTGCGTTATGACAATCTCGCAGAAGGAGGCAAACGCTGCTCTTGACCTCTCGCTGCCGATCATGTGGTCGACCACGACCGACAACGAGAGGTCCATCCCAATAACGCCCCTTAGGTCTCTGCGCGTCGCCGACCACGCTGGACATTCTTCCAGCGTATGCCGCGCAGAGTCCTGGGCCTCCTCGCAGTGGTGGCACTGCGATCCTCCCAGTGCCAGTTATGAACACACAGTTTGAGGAAACGGCGGTATGCAGGTAATTTAACTTATGCGCATGCATTGCTGCAACTTGTGCTGTATAATTTAGAATTTTTGTTACCGCGCCATCCGATTTTTATACATGTGCAAATATTCGTACACGGTGCATTGTATTTTTTTCCGCACGCGACAAGGAGGGGACAGAGGCGAGTTCCGGCTCGCGTCTGTCCCCACCCCCCGTCCCACCCCCCTGGTCGACCCGCATAAAACTTAAAAATATGATAAATTAAAAGATAAAATCAATAAATGAAAACGTGTATAGATAAAATAGATAAAATAAAAGTTAATAAATAAATAAATAATAATAAGTAAATAAATACAATGGACAAAACACAACAAACATAAAAAGGGGGGCAAAATAAAGGGGAATAAACGATAAAGATAAAATTTATAATATAGAATATAAAATATATGTAGAATAAAATGAAATATTATAAAATAAAAGGAGGGGGGTTGACCGACAGGTCGCATCTTTGTAGAGGCTGGGAGGGGATTATTGCACTACCTCGCCCCCCACGACCTGCCCTCCCCGGGGGCGCCTTAACGGCCAGCCCCCCTTGGCGGCGGTGGAAGTACTAAGTAGTCCCGCCGCCGCCATTACGTCTGCGGCCCCTTACAGGGGGCCGACGGCCTCGTCGGGGTTGCCCCGCCGATGCTAGCCTCCAGGCGGAGAGGGGGTCGGCTTCTCTCTCCCTCTCCGCTGCCTCCTTCTGCGTTATGACAATCTCGCAGAAGGAGGCAAACGCTGCTCTTGACCTCTCGCTGCCGATCATGTGGTCGACCACGACCGACCACGAGAGGTCCATCCCAATAACGCCCCTTAGGTCTCTGCGCGGCGCCGACCACGCTGGACATTCTTCCAGCGAATGCCGCGCAGAGTCCTGGGCCTCCTCGCAGTGGTGACACTGCGATCCTCCCAGTGCCAGTTATGAACACACAGTTTGAGGAAACGGCGGTATGCAGGTAATTTAACTTATGCGCATGCATTGCTGCAACTTGTGCTGTATAATTTAGAATTTTTGTTACCGCGCCATCCGATTTTTATACATGTGCAAATATTCGTACACGGTGCATTGTATTTTTTTCCGCACGCGACAAGGAGGGGACAGAGGCGAGTTCCGGCTCGCGTCTGTCCCCACCCCCCGTCCCACCCCCCTGGTCGACCCGCATAAAACTTAAAAATATGATAAATTAAAAGATAAAATCAATAAATGAAAACGTGTATAGATAAAATAGATAAAATAAAAGTTAATAAATAAATAAATAATAATAAGTAAATAAATACAATGGACAAAACACAACAAACATAAGAAGGGGGGCAAAATAAAGGGGAATAAACGATAAAGATAAAATTTATAATATAGAATATAAAATATATGTAGAATAAAATGAAATATTATAAAATAAAAGGAGGGGGGTTGACCGACAGGTCGCATCTTTGTAGAGGCTGGGAGGGGATTATTGCACTACCTCGCCCCCCACGACCTGCCCTCCCCGGGGGCGCCTTAACGGCCAGCCCCCCTTGGCGGCGGTGGAAGTACTAAGTAGTCCCGCCGCCGCCATTACGTCTGCGGCCCCTTACAGGGGGCCGACGGCCTCGTCGGGGTTGCCCCGCCGATGCTAGCCTCCAGGCGGAGAGGGGGTCGGCTTCTCTCTCCCTCTCCGCTGCCTCCTTCTGCGTTATGACAATCTCGCAGAAGGAGGCAAACGCTGCTCTTGACCTCTCGCTGCCGATCATGTGGTCGACCACGACCGACCACGAGAGGTCCATCCCAATAACGCCCCTTAGGTCTCTGCGCGGCGCCGACCACGCTGGACATTCTTCCAGCGTATGCCGCGCAGAGTCCTGGGCCTCCTCGCAGTGGTGACACTGCGATCCTCCCAGTGCCAGTTATGAACACACAGTTTGAGGAAACGGCGGTATGCAGGTAATTTAACTTATGCGCATGCATTGCTGCAACTTGTGCTGTATAATTTAGAATTTTTGTTACCGCGCCATCCGATTTTTATACATGTGCAAATACTCGTACACGCTGCATTGTATTTTTTTCCGCACGCGACAAGGAGGGGACAGAGGCGAGTTCCGGCTCGCGTCTGTCCCCACCCCCCGTCCCACCCCCCTGGTCGACCCGCATAAAACTTAAAAATATGATAAAATAAAAGATAAAATCAATAAATGAAAACGTGTATAGATAAAATAGATAAAATAAAAGTCAATAAAGAAATAAATAATAATGAGTAAATAAATACAATGGACAAAACACAACAAACATAAGAAGGGGGGCAAAATAAAGGGGAATAAACGATAAAGATAAAATTCATAATATAGAATATAAAATATATGTAGAATAAAATGAAATATTATATAATAAAAGGAGGGGGGTTGACCGACAGGTCGCATCAATGTAGAGGCGGGGAGGGAATTATTGCACTACCTCGCCCCCCACGACCTGTCCACCCCGGGGGCGCCTTAACGGCCAGCCCCCCTTGGCGGCGGTGGAAGTACTAAGTAGTCCCGCCGCCGCCATTACGTCTGCGGCCCCTTACAGGGGGCCGACGGCCTCGTCGGGGTTGCCCCGCCGATGCTAGCCTCCTGGCGGAGAGGGGGTCGGCTTCCCACTCCCTCTCCGCTGCCTCCTTCTGCGTTATGACAATCTCGCAGAAGGAGGCAAACGCTGCTCTTGACCTCTCGCTGCCGATCATGTGGTCGACCACGACCGACAACGAGAGGTCCATCCCAATAACGCCCCTTAGGTCTCTGCGCGTCGCCGACCACGCTGGACATTCTTCCAGCGTATGCCGCGCAGAGTCCTGGGCCTCCTCGCAGTGGTGGCACTGCGATCCTCCCAGTGCCAGTTATGAACACACAGTTTGAGGAAACGGCGGTATGCAGGTAATTTAACTTATGCGCATGCATTGCTGCAACTTGTGCTGTATAATTTAGAATTTTTGTTACCGCGCCATCCGATTTTTATACATGTGCAAATACTCGTACACGCTGCATTGTATTTTTTTCCGCACGCGACAAGGAGGGGACAGAGGCGAGTTCCGGCTCGCGTCTGTCCCCACCCCCCGTCCCAACCCCCTGGTCGACCCGCATAAAACTTAAAAATATGATAAAATAAAAGATAAAATCAATAAATGAAAACGTGTATAGATAAAATAGATAAAATATAAGTCAATAAAGAAATAAATAATAATGAGTAAATAAATACAATGGACAAAACACAACAAACATAAGAAGGGGGGCAAAATAAAGGGGAATAAACGATAAAGATAAAATTTATAATATAGAATATAAAATATATGTAGAATAAAATGAAATATTATAAAATAAAAGGAGGGGGGTTGACCGACAGGTCGCATCTTTGTAGAGGCTGGGAGGGGATTATTGCACTACCTCGCCCCCCACGACCTGCCCTCCCCGGGGGCGCCTTAACGGCCAGCCCCCCTTGGCGGCGGTGGAAGTACTAAGTAGTCCCGCCGCCGCCATTACGTCTGCGGCCCCTTACAGGGGGCCGACGGCCTCGTCGGGGTTGCCCCGCCGATGCTAGCCTCCAGGCGGAGAGGGGGTCGGCTTCTCTCTCCCTCTCCGCTGCCTCCTTCTGCGTTATGACAATCTCGCAGAAGGAGGCAAACGCTGCTCTTGACCTCTCGCTGCCGATCATGTGGTCGACCACGACCGACCACGAGAGGTCCATCCCAATAACGCCCCTTAGGTCTCTGCGCGGCGCCGACCACGCTGGACATTCTTCCAGCGTATGCCGCGCAGAGTCCTGGGCCTCCTCGCAGTGGTGACACTGCGATCCTCCCAGTGCCAGTTATGAACACACAGTTTGAGGAAACGGCGGTATGCAGGTAATTTAACTTATGCGCATGCATTGCTGCAACTTGTGCTGTATAATTTAGAATTTTTGTTACCGCGCCATCCGATTTTTATACATGTGCAAATATTCGTACACGGTGCATTGTATTTTTTTCCGCACGCGACAAGGAGGGGACAGAGGCGAGTTCCGGCTCGCGTCTGTCCCCACCCCCCGTCCCACCCCCCTGGTCGACCCGCATAAAACTTAAAAATATGATAAAATAAAAGATAAAATCAATAAATGAAAACGTGTATAGATAAAATAGATAAAATAAAAGTTAATAAATAAATAAATAATAATGAGTAAATAAATACAATGGACAAAACACAACAAACATAAGAAGGGGGGCAAAATAAAGGGGAATAAACGATAAAGATAAAATTCATAATATAGAATATAAAATATATGTAGAATAAAATGAAATATTATATAATAAAAGGAGGGGGGTTGACCGACAGGTCGCATCTTTGTAGAGGCGGGGAGGGGATTATTGCACTACCTCGACCCCCACGACCTGTCCACCCCGGGGGCGCCTTAACGGCCAGCCCCCCTTGGCGGCGCACAGTGCGGACAAATGGCCTAATATTCGGCACTTCTCTAAATTTGGTTATTAATGTATATATAGGTAATTTTTTTACAGAAAATGATATTTACCAATATAATTAATAAATTTATTAAGAAATTAACAATTTTTATTTAAACAAAAATATGTTTTTAAAAACTAACAAATTTAAAACGAAATTAATAATAAATGAACCATATTTAATATTAATAATAATAAACTTAGACAAATTATAATAGTATAAACAAAATTAACAAACTTAACAAAACGCTATTCGCTATCCGAGTCATCCTCGGTACTTTGAATGTGATCCAAAACGAATCATTCAATCCCGTGATCTTGCACATTTCTGATTAAATATTGATCAATTTCAGTAAAATCGCAAGATTTGCTTTGTGTTGTCTTTTCTCGCGATATTTCAATCTCTTCAGATAAATCGTCCACCCTGTATAATTATTGCAAAATTGTATTGTGCATAAAAATGATTATTATATGATTATTAATAACAATTTCCATCCTAATACGCATTTTTGCAAAAGAAATGTATTTCATATCGTGATATACACGAATATTGAATTTTTCTGTGGCGGACAAATGGCAAAATTTTGTACAAACATCCAAATTTGTTTACGAATGTATATGTATTGGTAATTATTCGCAGAAAATGAAATTTAACGATATAACTAATAAATTTATAAAGAAATTAACGAATTTTCCACAATACAACATAAAGGCAAGGTACGGGCACTTATTAAAACGTTTATAAAATTAAGAGTAGCAGTTAGTTGCAGGCTAAACTATGAAATTCTTAAACTACAACAAGTAATATATCCGAATATGTCAAAATCTCAGGATATTTTTTGCCTTTCTCGAGATATGTTAATTTGAAGTTTTATATGCAAGTAATAAATGAAACCACCGTTGAAAAGTTATACAAAAAATATATCTACTTTATTAAATGTAAAAAGAATGCATATACCTTGGTGAGCATTTTCCATTATACAGAATTATTATTGCAACACTGAGTTACAATTAATGTAATATTATTTGATTTTTGGGACTCTGGAGAGTGCGACACATGGTAAAATTTTTTATAAAAATCTAAATTTGGTTACTAATGTAAATGCAATAGTAATTATTCACAAAAAAAAATGTAACAATAAAATTAATAAATTTAAAAAAAAAATTAACAATATTTATGCATAAAAATTATTGTTATATGATTAATAATATCAATTACCACCTAATAAAACGTTTAGCCAAAGGAATTTATCGTACATCGTGATATACACGTGTAGTGAGATATGCCCCGTTTGTCCGCACTGTGCGGCGGTGGAAGTACTAAGTAGTCCCGCCGCCGCCATTACGTCTGCGGCCCCTTACAGGGGGCCGACGGCCTCGTCGGGGTTGCCCCGCCGATGCTAGCCTCCTGGCGGAGAGGGGGTCGGCTTCCCTCTCCCTCTCCGCTGCCTCCTTCTGCGTTATGACAATCTCGCAGAAGGAGGCAAACGCTGCTCTTGACCTCTCGCTGCCGATCATGTGGTCGACCACGACCGACAACGAGAGGTCCATCCCAATAACGCCCCTTAGGTCTCTGCGCGTCGCCGACCACGCTGGACATTCTTCCAGCGTATGCCGCGCAGAGTCCTGGGCCTCCTCGCAGTGGTGGCACTGCGATCCTCCCAGTGCCAGTTATCAACACACAGTTTGAGGAAACGGCGGTATGCAGGTAATTTAACTTATGCGCATGCATTGCTGCAACTTGTGCTGTATAATTTAGAATTTTTGTTACCGCGCCATCCGATTTTTATACATGTGCAAATATTCGTACACGGTGCATTGTATTTTTTTCCGCACGCGACGAGGAGGGGACAGAGGCGAGTTCCGGCTCGCGTCTGTCCCCTCCCCCCGTCCCGCCCCCCCTGGTCGACCCGCATAAAGCTTAAAAATATGATAATATAAAAGATAAAATCAATAAATGAAAACGTGTATAGATAAAATAGATAAAATAAAAGTCAATAAAGAAATAAATAATAATGTGTAAATAAATACAATGGACAAAACACAACAAACATAAGAAGGGGGGCAAAATAAAGGGGAATAAACGATAAAGATAAAATTCATAATATAGAATATAAAATATATGTAGAATAAAATGAAATATTATAAAATAAAAGGAGGGGGGTTGACCGACAGGTCGCATCTTTGTAGAGGCGGGGAGGGGATTATTGCACTACCTCGCCCCCCACGACCTGCCCACCCCGGGGGCGCCTTAACGGCCAGCCCCCCTTGGCGGCGGTGGAAGTACTAAGTAGTCCCGCCGCCGCCATTACGTCTGCGGCCCCTTACAGGGGGCCGACGGCCTCGTCGGGGTTGCCCCGCCGATGCTAGCCTCCAGGCGGAGAGGGGGTCGGCTTCCCTCTCCCTCTCCGCTGCCTCCTTCTGCGTTATGACAATCTCGCAGAAGGAGGCAAACGCTGCTCTTGACCTCTCGCTGCCGATCATGTGGTCGACCACGACCGACAACGAGAGGTCCATCCCAATAACGCCCCTTAGGTCTCTGCGCGGCGCCGACCACGCTGGACATTCTTCCAGCGAATGCCGCGCAGAGTCCTGGGCCTCCTCGCAGTGGTGACACTGCGATCCTCCCAGTGCCAGTTATGAACACACAGTTTGAGGAAACGGCGGTATGCAGGTAATTTAACTTATGCGCATGCATTGCTGCAACTTGTGCTGTATAATTTAGAATTTTTGTTACCGCGCCATCCGATTTTTATACATGTGCAAATACTCGTACACGCTGCATTGTATTTTTTTCCGCACGCGACAAGGAGGGGACAGAGGCGAGTTCCGGCTCGCGTCTGTCCCCACCCCCCGTCCCACCTCCCCTGGTCGATCCGCATAAAACTTAAAAATATGATAAATTAAAAGATAAAATCAATAAATGAAAACGTGTATAGATAAAATAGATAAAATAAAAGTTAATAAATAAATAAATAATAATAAGTAAATAAATACAATGGACAAAACACAACAAACATAAGAAGGGGGGCAAAATAAAGGGGAATAAACGATAAAGATAAAATTTATAATATAGAATATAAAATATATGTAGAATAAAATGAAATATTATAAAATAAAAGGAGGGGGGTTGACCGACAGGTCGCATCTTTGTAGAGGCTGGGAGGGGATTATTGCACTACCTCGCCCCCCACGACCTGCCCACCCCGGGGGCGCCTTAACGGCCAGCCCCCCTTGGCGGCGGTGGAAGTACTAAGTAGTCCCGCCGCCGCCATTACGTCTGCGGCCCCTTACAGGGGGCCGACGGCCTCGTCGGGGTTGCCCCGCCGATGCTAGCCTCCAGGCGGAGAGGGGGTCGGCTTCTCTCTCCCTCTCCGCTGCCTCCTTCTGCGTTATGACAATCTCGCAGAAGGAGGCAAACGCTGCTCTTGACCTCTCGCTGCCGATCATGTGGTCGACCACGACCGACAACGAGAGGTCCATCCCAATAACGCCCCTTAGGTCTCTGCGCGGCGCCGACCACGCTGGACATTCTTCCAGCGTATGCCGCGCAGAGTCCTGGGCCTCCTCGCAGTGGTGACACTGCGATCCTCCCAGTGCCAGTTATGAACACACAGTTTGAGGAAACGGCGGTATGCAGGTAATTTGACTTATTCGCATGCATTGCTGCAACTTGTGCTGTATAATTTAGAATTTTTGTTACCGCGCCATCCGATTTTTATACATGTGCAAATACTCGTACACGCTGCATTGTATTTTTTTCCGCACGCGACAAGGAGGGGACAGAGGCGAGTTCCGGCTCGCGTCTGTCCCCACCCCCCGTCCCACCCCCCTGGTCGACCCGCATAAAACTTAAAAATATGATAAAATAAAAGATAAAATCAATAAATGAAAACGTGTATAGATAAAATAGATAAAATAAAAGTCAATAAAGAAATAAATAATAATGAGTAAATAAATACAATGGACAAAACACAACAAACATAAGAAGGGGGGCAAAATAAAGGGGAATAAACGATAAAGATAAAATTCATAATATAGAATATAAAATATATGTAGAATAAAATGAAATATTATATAATAAAAGGAGGGGGGTTGACCGACAGGTCGCATCAATGTAGAGGCAGGGAGGGGATTATTGCACTACCTCGCCCCCCACGACCTGCCCACCCCGGGGGCGCCTTAACGGCCAGCCCCCCTTGGCGGCGGTGGAAGTACTAAGTAGTCCCGCCGCCGCCATTACGTCTGCGGCCCCTTACAGGGGGCCGACGGCCTCGTCGGGGTTGCCCCGCCGATGCTAGCCTCCAGGCGGAGAGGGGGTCGGCTTCTCTCTCCCTCTCCGCTGCCTCCTTCTGCGTTATGACAATCTCGCAGAAGGAGGCAAACGCTGCTCTTGACCTCTCGCTGCCGATCATGTGGTCGACCACGACCGACAACGAGAGGTCCATCCCAATAACGCCCCTTAGGTCTCTGCGCGGCGCCGACCACGCTGGACATTCTTCCAGCGTATGCCGCGCAGAGTCCTGGGCCTCCTCGCAGTGGTGACACTGCGATCCTCCCAGTGCCAGTTATGAACACACAGTTTGAGGAAACGGCGGTATGCAGGTAATTTAACTTATGCGCATGCATTGCTGCAACTTGTGCTGTATAATTTAGAATTTTTGTTACCGCGCCATCCGATTTTTATACATGTGCAAATACTCGTACACGCTGCATTGTATTTTTTTCCGCACGCGACAAGGAGGGGACAGAGGCGAGTTCCGGCTCGCGTCTGTCCCCACCCCCCGTCCCACCCCCCTGGTCGACCCGCATAAAACTTAAAAATATGATAAAATAAAAGATAAAATCAATAAATGAAAACGTGTATAGATAAAATAGATAAAATAAAAGTTAATAAATAAATAAATAATAATAAGTAAATAAATACAATGGACAAAACACAACAAACATAAGAAGGGGGCAAAATAAAGGGGAATAAACGATAAAGATAAAATTCATAATATAGAATATAAAATATATGTAGAATAAAATGAAATATTATAAAATAAAAGGAGGGGGGTTGACCGACAGGTCGCATCTTTGTAGAGGCTTGGAGGGGATTATGGCACTACCTCGCCCCCCACGACCTGCCCACCCCGGGGGCGCCTAAACGGCCAGCCCCCCTTGGCGGCGGTGGAAGTACTAAGTAGTCCCGCCGCCGCCATTACGTCTGCGGCCCCTTACAGGGGGCCGACGGCCTCGTCGGGGTTGCCCCGCCGATGCTAGCCTCCAGGCGGAGAGGGGGTCGGCTTCCCTCTCCCTCTCCGCTGCCTCCTTCTGCGTTATGACAATCTCGCAGAAGGAGGCAAACGCTGCTCTTGACCTCTCGCTGCCGATCATGTGGTCGACCACGACCGACAACGAGGGGTCCATCCCAATAATGCCCCTTAGGTCTCTGCGCGGCGCCGACCACGCTGGACATTCTTCCAGCGTATGCCGCGCAGAGCCCTGGGCCTCCTCGCAGTGGTGGCACTGCGATCTTCCCAGTGCCAGTTATGAACACACAGTTTGAGGAAACGGCGGTATGCAGGTAATTTAACTTATGCGCATGCATTGCTGCAACTTGTGCTGTATAATTTAGAATTTTTGTTACCGCGCCATCCGATTTTTATACATGTGCAAATACTCGTACACACTGCATTGTATTTTTTTCCGCACGCGACAAGGAGGGGACAGAGGCGAGTTCCGGCTCGCGTCTGTCCCCACCCCCCGTCCCACCCCCCTGGTCGACCCGCATAAAACTTAAAAATATGATAAAATAAAAGATAAAATCAATAAATGAAAACGTGTGTAGATAAAATAGATAAAATAAAAGTCAATAAAGAAATAAATAATAATGAGTAAATAAATACAATGGACAAAACACAACAAACATAAGAAGGGGGGCAAAATAAAGGGGAATAAACGATAAAAATAAAATTCATAATATAGAATATAAAATATATGTAGAATAAAATGAAATATTATATAATAAAAGGAGGGGGGTTGACCGACAGGTCGCATCTTTGTAGAGGCGGGGAGGGGATTATTGCACTACCTCGCCCCCCACGACCTGCCCACCCGGGGGCGCCTTAACGGCCAGCCCCCCATTGGCGGCGGTGGAAGTACTAAGTAGTCCCGCCGCCGCCATTACGTCTGCGGCCCCTTACAGGGGGCCGACGGCCTCGTCGGGGTTGCCCCGCCGATGCTAGCCTCCTGGCGGAGAGGGGGTCGGCTTCCCTCTCCCTCTCCGCTGCCTCCTTCTGCGTTATGACAATCTCGCAGAAGGAGGCAAACGCTGCTCTTGACCTCTCGCTGCCGATCAGGTGGTCGACCACGACCGACAACGAGAGGTCCATCCCAATAACGCCCCTTAGGTCTCTGCGCGGCGCCGACCACGCTGGACATTCTTCCAGCGTATGCCGCGCAGAGCCCTGGGCCTCCTCGCAGTGGTGGCACTGCGATCCTCCCAGTGCCAGTTATGAACACACAGTTTGAGGAAACGGCGGTATGCAGGTAATTTAACTTATGCGCATGCATTGCTGCAACTTGTGCTGTATAATTTAGAATTTTTGTTACCGCGCCATCCGATTTTTATACATGTGCAAATACTCGTACACGCTGCATTGTATTTTTTTCCGCACGCGACAAGGAGGGGACAGAGGCGAGTTCCGGCTCGCGTCTGTCCCCACCCCCCCGTCCCACCCCCCACAGGTCGACCCGCATAAAGCTTAAAATATGATAATATAAAAGATAAAATCAATAAATGAAAACGTGTATAGATAAAATAGATAAAATAAAAGTCAATAAAGAAATAAATAATAATGAGTAAATAAATACAATGGACAAAACACAACAAACATAAGAAGGGGGGCAAATAAAGGGGAATAAACGATAAGATAAAATTCATAATATAGAATATAAAATATATGTAGAATAAAATGAAATATTATAAAATAAAAGGAGGGGGGTTGACCGACAGGTCGCATCTTTGTAGAGGCGGGGAGGGGATTATTGCACTACCTCGCCCCCACGACCTGCCCACCCCGGGGGCGCCTTAACGGCCAGCCCCCCTTGGCGGCGGTGGAAGTACTAAGTAGTCCGCCGCCGCCATTACGTCTGCGGCCCCTTACAGGGGCCGACGGCGTCGTCGGGGTTGCCCCGCCGATGCTAGCCTCCTGGCGGAGAGGGGGTCGGCTTCCCTCTCCCTCTCTCCGCTGCCTCCTTCTGCGTTATGACAATCTCGCAGAAGGAGGCAAACGCTGCTCTTGACCTCTCGCTGCCGATCATGTGGTCGACCACGACCGACAACGAGAGGTCCATGCCAATAACGCCCCTTAGGTCTCTGCGCGGCGCCGACCACGCTGGACATTCTTCCAGCGTATGCCGCGCAGAGTCCTGGGCCTCCTCGCAGTGGTGGCACTGCGATCTTCCCAGTGCCAGTTATGAACACACAGTTTGAGGAAACGGCGGTATGCAGGTAATTTAACTTATGCGCATGCATTGCTGCAACTTGTGCTGTATAATTTAGAATTTTTGTTACCGCGCCATCCGATTTTTATACATGTGCAAATACTCGTACACTCTGCATTGTATTTTTTTCCGCACGCGACAAGGAGGGGACAGAGGCGAGTTCCGGCTCGCGTCTGTCCCCACCCCCCGTCCCACCCCCCGTCCCACCCCCCTGGTCGACCCGCATAAAACTTAAAAATATGATAAAATAAAAGATAAAATCAGTAAATGAAAACGTGTACAGATAAAATAGATAAAATAAAAGTCAATAAAGAAATAAATAATAATGAGTAAATAAATACAATGGACAAAACACAACAAACATAAGAAGGGGGGCAAAATAAAGGGGAATAAACGATAAAGATAAAATTCATAATATAGAATATAAAATATATGTAGAATAAAATGAAATATTATAAAATAAAAGGAGGGGGGTTGACCGACAGGTCGCATCTTTGTAGAGGCGGGGAGGGGATTATTGCACTACCTCGCCCCCCACGACCTGCCCACCCCGGGGGCGCCTTAACGGCCAGCCCCCCTTGGCGGCGGTGGAAGTACTAAGTAGTCCCGCCGCCGCCATTACGTCTGCGGCCCCTTACAGGGGGCCGACGGCCTCGTCGGGGTTGCCCCGCCGATGCTAGCCTCCTGGCGGAGAGGGGGTCGGCTTCCCTCTCCCTCTCCGCTGCCTCCTTCTGCGTTATGACAATCTCGCAGAAGGAGGCAAACGCTGCTCTTGACCTCTCGCTGCCGATCATGTGGTCGACCACGACCGACAACGAGAGGTCCATCCCAATAACGCCCCTTAGGTCTCTGCGCGGCGCCGACCACGCTGGACATTCTTCCAGCGTATGCCGCGCAGAGTCCTGGGCCTCCTCGCAGTGGTGGCACTGCGATCTTCCCAGTGCCAGTTATGAACACACAGTTTGAGGAAACGGCGGTATGCAGGTAATTTAACTTATGCGCATGCATTGCTGCAACTTGTGCTGTATAATTTAGAATTTTTGTTACCGCGCCATCCGATTTTTATACATGTGCTGTGACGTTGCAACCTTTGCGACGTCCCTTCTCCGTTAATTCCGCGCATATTTGAGAGCGATAAGGGACCGGACCGCCCTCTAACGGGACACGTTACCGATACAGGATTCGAGAGCGCTCCTCTAAGAGATTCCGATATTATCGAGGACCTCCTAATGACATCTGTCGCGCGTGCCGAGAACGGCAAGTTTCAGGGCCGTATATGGAACGCGCAGAAGGAACCACCGATCGTCCGAATTGTCACGGGAAATGAACAATCGCCCCAAGGCCAGGAAGCTCCCGACGGAAAAGCGAATGGCCGTTTCGAGAAATTAGAGCTTGGTGCGAGGACACTCGGCCAACAAACCGGAGGCGCCGCCAGGACAGAAGCTCTCTTAAACATCTCGTCCAAGGTGACGCACTGGAAGACCTGACGCCGTCTCGCCCCGGCAAGGGAGAGCTACCCCGGGGTCGGTGCCCTCGTAGCCAAGAAGAGGAAGCCCCTCCGCTGGTCAAGTCGAGCGATAGGCTCCTTGACCAATTTCGTGATTGCCCGGGGCCCTAGGGCGCGAAGAGGGAACGCTCCTGTGCCGCAGAGTTACGCCGTGGAAACACGCCATAGGCAATTCGGAAAAGCGGTCGAGTGGGGGGAACCGAGTTCGATCCGCTAGATTGCCGAAAATCGATGGATCACTGTCGCGCTGGCTCTCGTTATCGCCTGTCGTGCGTTCTGCACTCGCGTTGCGAACTAATTGTAACTTAGCGTCGGGAAACCGAGAAGTGCCCGTTGGAGGTTTTCGTGGTGTCTAGGATGAAGTCCACCTACGCTCCGGCCGTGCCTCACGCTCTATCGAGAGCAGTTCCGAAAAAGGGCATCGAAAACGAGAAACGGTAAGCCGCACTTGTGATCCATTCGGTATTTCGTTGCGCGACGGCTCGACCTTCGTCGCGAGAGGACGAATACTTCCCATTCCGTCCTCGATAATTCGCTCGCGTTCGTTTCGGGAATGCTTTGAGATTTCGAGATTATTTTGAGAGTTTTCGTCTCTAAATTACGTGCGAAAGAGTGTCCTAAGAGGAGTCGCGTTTCGTGAGAGTAAATCTTTTCGGTCTCTTCGTGTTTCTCGAATCCTGTGTCTCTCGCCGAACATCGTAGGGTTTTCGTCGGCGTTCGATCGCGTAAATGTTAGCGTACGCGTCGGGGCGAATCACGGGCGGAAGTCATCGCGACAGTCTCGCAGTTCGCCGGTCATCTGCGCCTCGCGTTTCCGAAGTTCGTTGCGAACGAAATCACGGTAATTGTCAGCGGTATCGTGCGAGCAAAATCGGTAAGACAACCGCGCGGCGAACGACCATCTTCTCGCTATCTTGTATGAAGAGCGCGGGCTCTCGGGTCGCGGTCACGTGGCCGCAGATTTTGTAATTTAACGACTGCTACAATAAATAGCTCGAGACCATATTGTAGTCGAATTACTCGATTCCCTGTGGGATCCGTCCTGCCGAGAGGGCTGTCCTAGTCATCCCGTGTTCGAGCCATCTGGCCCAGTCGCGACGTCGTTTTCGATCCGCGTATCTCGAAGATTCGACTCTCGACCTCGGCTTCTCCGAGCTCGAGCCTTGTTCCGCGTTTCGTGTGGCATCCTTGCGGTGCCTGGCGCCCGAACCTTTCGTTTGTCGTGAGGAAATCGTCGAATCCTCGAGTCTCGTTTGTCTCGGGCGGACCGCGTGTACTCGGCTTGCACGCGGCCTGGTCTCAGCGCCTGCAAGGCCCGAAGTTGACCGGCTTCCGCGAGTCAAACCGCTCGTCGGAAAAAGGTTAACGTGACAAATTGGCGCCCGAACAGGGACCTCTCTCTCGAAAGGGTTTTCCCTGAACACGGAGAGAGGCACGGGTTGACGAAAGACTCTCACAGGGCCGATCGCGGTTCGATCTTCCGGCACGCCGTGATCGCTCGAGCGGGATTATAAAAATCGACGGGAATTGCGAGACACAGGATAAGCGATTAAGGGAAAATTAAAACGAAGCGCGAGATTGCTCTCACGAACGTAGCGAACGGAGGCCACGGACAACCACGTTCCGTTGCTTTGCGTGCTTTCCGTGCGTTCTTCGTAAAAGAGGAAGATTCCGGCGAGCCAGCATGATAGTAGCGGTTGTGGTGTTGTATTGTTTGAGATTATCTAAGATGGTAGAATTGGTTATATTCAATTCAGGATGTACGTCTTCCGGTTTCGGAAACATTTTCTCGGGAATTTCAAACGTTGGTGACCGTTGGTAATTTCAACCGAGTAATCGTTACCCTGTTCCTCATCGGAAGGTCAGATTGATTTTGGAAATTTTTTTTTCGGAGGTAATTCCGTTTGTGTTCGAACGGGAGCGCGATCGCTCTCCGAAATGGTAGCCGTATTGTTGGCATTCCGCGACTTCTGTATTGTGTGGTACGAATCAAAGTCGCGAACGATAAATACCGCGTAGGTAAAATATTTACGGTTGACAACGACGGTTTGGCCTTTCCAGTAACAGTTTTCGTACAGTAGCGAAACATTGGGGGGAAGGTAGCGCTCGGACGCCCGGCGTAAACACCGCGCGGTCGAGAGACCTTGGGGTCGAGAAGTCTCGTAGTAACGTCTCGTTAGCGAAAACAAATTCGAAATTCAGGCCGACATAACGGGTGTCGCAGAAATTGATAAGTCGACGCAGTCGGAGGAGGACGGGTCGAATAACAGCGCCTACGAAACGGACCCGGGGGTGGAGGACGATGGGTCCGGCCTAACAACCGACCCTGACCTCTCCTACCGATCCAAACGTAGAGACCTTGCAAGTATCGACGGGACTAACACCCCCGAAATTAAGAAGACCAGATACGGTAACGACGGAAAACGATCCTCCTCCGGACTATTATTTCGGACCAACATCGGCGTACGAGGGCATGCGGAAATGGCGTGCGTTTTCGGCCACTTGGTCAATCCGGTGTTACGGCGCATTTCGTTGCGCATACAATACCGCGTACCATACAATACTGCAAGCTTCGCTCGCGTTTTGAACTTCGGACGAGAACCGAGCCCGGCACGGGGCCGCTATGCGAATCGAGACCCGCCAGTTGGCCTTACGGTAACACCTCTCGGGGGGTGAAAGACGAAACGGTACGACCTCCGTCAGAAGGAGACACGCTTATTAGAGGGGGATTTCGTTCTTAGGCGGCAAAGCGTAGTAAATCCGCCGCACGAAAAACCGCGGCGGGAAAAGTGTCGTCGATCGGATACCAGTCGAGTGCCCCGGAGGGGAAGGACGTCGAAGGTAACTGTCACCGATACCGCCGCAGAAGGTGACGACCGATTGCTAAACCCCGCTACCACCAAGGGGGGAGACAGGGTAGGAACCAGCGGAGCTGCCCGTCGACCGCCTAACCCCGCTTCCGCCGCAGGAGAGGACGGCTGACCAGCCGACTCGCTATCGCCGCGAGAAGAACCGCCAAGCGACCCCCGACGAGGGCAGTGACGCTCAGGGTCTATCGTAGACCCTTGACGAGTACACCCTCGTGACCGGAATGCACGAGCATTCGAGTCCCGTTTGCGAGAACTGAAAAGGTCAACTGACGCTCGCGCCTCTCGTCCGAAACCCAGACCGGGTCTGAACAATTTGATTTTTCGATTGCAGGAGTTGGGTATTTGTAGGGCGTGTTTGTCACTTCGTGGTGAAGGCTCCGTTTTGTAAAGGACATCTCTTAGGGAGGAACGCTCTCTCACCTGTCGAGCCGCGGA
This sequence comes from Lasioglossum baleicum, assembly GCF_051020765.1. Classification (NCBI taxonomy): domain Eukaryota; kingdom Metazoa; phylum Arthropoda; class Insecta; order Hymenoptera; family Halictidae; genus Lasioglossum; species Lasioglossum baleicum. The sequence goes on from NW_027469123.1 coordinate 370,777, forward strand.
TCACGGGGGCGACGAAACCGTGTCGGTCCGGTCCATTTTAAGGGGGGGGGAGTTGTGACGTTGCAACCTTTGCGACGTCCCTTCTCCGTTAATTCCGCGCATATTTGAGAGCGATAAGGGACCGGACCGCCCTCTAACGGGACACGTTACCGATACAGGATTCGAGAGCGCTCCTCTAAGAGATTCCGATATTATCGAGGACCTCCTAATGACATCTGTCGCGCGTGCCGAGAACGGCAAGTTTCAGGGCCGTATATGGAACGCGCAGAAGGAACCACCGATCGTCCGAATTGTCACGGGAAATGAACAATCGCCCCAAGGCCAGGAAGCTCCCGACGGAAAAGCGAATGGCCGTTTCGAGAAATTAGAGCTTGGTGCGAGGACACTCGGCCAACAAACCGGAGGCGCCGCCAGGACAGAAGCTCTCTTAAACATCTCGTCCAAGGTGACGCACTGGAAGACCTGACGCCGTCTCGCCCCGGCAAGGGAGAGCTACCCCGGGGTCGGTGCCCTCGTAGCCAAGAAGAGGAAGCCCCTCCGCTGGTCAAGTCGAGCGATAGGCTCCTTGACCAATTTCGTGATTGCCCGGGGCCCTAGGGCGCGAAGAGGGAACGCTCCTGTGCCGCAGAGTTACGCCGTGGAAACACGCCATAGGCAATTCGGAAAAGCGGTCGAGTGGGGGGAACCGAGTTCGATCCGCTAGATTGCCGAAAATCGATGGATCACTGTCGCGCTGGCTCTCGTTATCGCCTGTCGTGCGTTCTGCACTCGCGTTGCGAACTAATTGTAACTTAGCGTCGGGAAACCGAGAAGTGCCCGTTGGAGGTTTTCGTGGTGTCTAGGATGAAGTCCACCTACGCTCCGGCCGTGCCTCACGCTCTATCGAGAGCAGTTCCGAAAAAGGGCATCGAAAACGAGAAACGGTAAGCCGCACTTGTGATCCATTCGGTATTTCGTTGCGCGACGGCTCGACCTTCGTCGCGAGAGGACGAATACTTCCCATTCCGTCCTCGATAATTCGCTCGCGTTCGTTTCGGGAATGCTTTGAGATTTCGAGATTATTTTGAGAGTTTTCGTCTCTAAATTACGTGCGAAAGAGTGTCCTAAGAGGAGTCGCGTTTCGTGAGAGTAAATCTTTTCGGTCTCTTCGTGTTTCTCGAATCCTGTGTCTCTCGCCGAACATCGTAGGGTTTTCGTCGGCGTTCGATCGCGTAAATGTTAGCGTACGCGTCGGGGCGAATCACGGGCGGAAGTCATCGCGACAGTCTCGCAGTTCGCCGGTCATCTGCGCCTCGCGTTTCCGAAGTTCGTTGCGAACGAAATCACGGTAATTGTCAGCGGTATCGTGCGAGCAAAATCGGTAAGACAACCGCGCGGCGAACGACCATCTTCTCGCTATCTTGTATGAAGAGCGCGGGCTCTCGGGTCGCGGTCACGTGGCCGCAGATTTTGTAATTTAACGACTGCTACAATAAATAGCTCGAGACCATATTGTAGTCGAATTACTCGATTCCCTGTGGGATCCGTCCTGCCGAGAGGGCTGTCCTAGTCATCCCGTGTTCGAGCCATCTGGCCCAGTCGCGACGTCGTTTTCGATCCGCGTATCTCGAAGATTCGACTCTCGACCTCGGCTTCTCCGAGCTCGAGCCTTGTTCCGCGTTTCGTGTGGCATCCTTGCGGTGCCTGGCGCCCGAACCTTTCGTTTGTCGTGAGGAAATCGTCGAATCCTCGAGTCTCGTTTGTCTCGGGCGGACCGCGTGTACTCGGCTTGCACGCGGCCTGGTCTCAGCGCCTGCAAGGCCCGAAGTTGACCGGCTTCCGCGAGTCAAACCGCTCGTCGGAAAAAGGTTAACGTGACAGTGCAAATACTCGTACACGCTGCATTGTATTTTTTTCCGCACGCGACAAGGAGGGGACAGAGGCGAGTTCCGGCTCGCGTCTGTCCCCACCCCCCGTCCCACCCCCCTGGTCGACCCGCATAAAACTTAAAAATATGATAAAATAAAAGATAAAATCAGTAAATGAAAACGTGTACAGATAAAATAGATAAAATAAAAGTCAATAAAGAAATAAATAATAATGAGTAAATAAATACAATGGACAAAACACAACAAACATAAGAAGGGGGGCAAAATAAAGGGGAATAAACGATAAAGATAAAATTCATAATATAGAATATAAAATATATGTAGAATAAAATGAAATATTATAAAATAAAAGGAGGGGGGTTGACCGACAGGTCGCATCTTTGTAGAGGCGGGGAGGGGATTATTGCACTACCTCGCCCCCCACGACCTGCCCACCCCGGGGGCGCCTTAACGGCCAGCCCCCCTTGGCGGCGGTGGAAGTACTAAGTAGTCCCGCCGCCGCCATTACGTCTGCGGCCCCTTACAGGGGGCCGACGGCCTCGTCGGGGTTGCCCCGCCGATGCTAGCCTCCTGGCGGAGAGGGGGTCGGCTTCCCTCTCCCTCTCCGCTGCCTCCTTCTGCGTTATGACAATCTCGCAGAAGGAGGCAAACGCTGCTCTTGACCTCTCGCTGCCGATCAGGTGGTCGACCACGACCGACAACGAGAGGTCCATCCCAATAACGCCCCTTAGTCTGCGCGGCGCCGACCACGCTGGACATTCTTCCAGCGTATGCCGCGCAGAGCCCTGGGCCTCCTCGCAGTGGTGTCACTGCGATCCTCCCAGTGCCAGTTATGAACACACAGTTTGAGGAAACGGCGGTATGCAGGTAATTTAACTTATGCGCATGCATTGCTGCAACTTGTGCTGTATAATTTAGAATTTTTGTTACCGCGCCATCCGATTTTTATACATGTGCAAATACTCGTACACACTGCATTGTATTTTTTTCCGCACGCGACAAGGAGGGGACAGAGGCGAGTTCCGGCTCGCGTCTGTCCCCACCCCCCGTCCCACCCCCCTGGTCGACCCGCATAAAACTTAAAAATATGATAAAATAAAAGATAAAATCAATAAATGAAAACGTGTATAGATAAAATAGATAAAATAAAAGTTAATAAATAAATAAATAATAATGAGTAAATAAATACAATGGACAAAACACAACAAACATAAGAAGGGGGGCAAAATAAAGGGGAATAAACGATAAAGATAAAATTCATAATATAGAATATAAAATATATGTAGAATAAAATGAAATATTATAAAATAAAAGGAGGGGGGTTGACCGAGAGGTCGCATCTTTGTAGAGGCGGGGAGGGGATTATTGCACTACCTCGCCCCCCACGACCTGCCCACCCCGGGGGCGCCTTAACGGCCAGCCCCCCTTGGCGGCGGTGGAAGTACTAAGTAGTCCCGCCGCCGCCATTACGTCTGCGGCCCCTTACAGGGGACCGACGGCCTCGTCGGGGTTGCCCCGCCGATGCTAGCCTCCTGGCGGAGAGGGGATCGGCTTCCCTCTCCCTCTCCGCTGCCTCCTTCTGCGTTATGACAATCTCGCAGAAGGAGGCAAACGCTGCTCTTGACCTCTCGCTGCCGATCAGGTGGTCGACCACGACCGACAACGTGAGGTCCATCCCAATAACGCTCCTTAGGTCTCTGCGCGGCGCCGACCACGCTGGACATTCTTCCAGCGTATGCCGCGCAGAGTCCTGGGCCTCCTCGCAGTGGTGGCACTGCGATCTTCCCAGTGCCAGTTATGAACACACAGTTTGAGGAAACGGCGGTATGCAGGTAATTTAACTTATGCGCATGCATTGCTGCAACTTGTGCTGTATAATTTAGAATTTTTGTTACCGCGCCATCCGATTTTTATACATGTGCAAATACTCGTACACGCTGCATTGTATTTTTTTCCGCACGCGACAAGGAGGGGACAGAGGCGAGTTCCGGCTCGCGTCTGTCCCCACCCCCCGTCCCACCCCCCTGGTCGACCCGCATAAAACTTAAAAATATGATAAAATAAAAGATAAAATCAGTAAATGAAAACGTGTACAGATAAAATAGATAAAATAAAAGTCAATAAAGAAATAAATAATAATGAGTAAATAAATACAATGGACAAAACACAACAAACATAAGAAGGGGGGCAAAATAAAGGGGAATAAACGATAAAGATAAAATTCATAATATAGAATATAAAATATATGTAGAATAAAATGAAATATTATAAAATAAAAGGAGGGGGGTTGACCGACAGGTCGCATCTTTGTAGAGGCTTGGAGGGGATTATGGCACTACCTCGCCCCCCACGACCTGCCCACCCCGGGGGCGCCTTAACGGCCAGCCCCCCTTGGCGGCGGTGGAAGTACTAAGTAGTCCCGCCGCCGCCATTACGTCTGCGGCCCCTTACAGGGGGCCGACGGCCTCGTCGGGGTTGCCCCGCCGATGCTAGCCTCCAGGCGGAGAGGGGGTCGGCTTCCCTCTCCCTCTCCGCTGCCTCCTTCTGCGTTATGACAATCTCGCAGAAGGAGGCAAACGCTGCTCTTGACCTCTCGCTGCCGATCATATGGTCGACCACGACCGACAACGAGAGGTCCATCCCAATAACGCCCCTTAGGTATCTGCGCGTCGCCGACCACGCTGGACATTCTTCCAGCGTATGCCGCGCAGAGTCCTGGGCCTCCTCGCAGTGGTGGCACTGCGATCCTCCCAGTGCCAGTTATGAACACACAGTTTGAGGAAACGGCGGTATGCAGGTAATTTAACTTATGCGCATGCATTGCTGCAACTTGTGCTGTATAATTTAGAATTTTTGTTACCGCGCCATCCGATTTTTATACATGTGCAAATATTCGTACACGGTGCATTGTATTTTTTTCCGCACGCGACAAGGAGGGGACAGAGGCGAGTTCCGGCTCGCGTCTGTCCCCACCCCCCGTCCCACCCCCCTGGTCGACCCGCATAAAACTTAAAAATATGATAAATTAAAAGATAAAATCATTAAATGAAAACGTGTATAGATAAAATAGATAAAATAAAAGTTAATAAATAAATAAATAATAATAAGTAAATAAATACAATGGACAAAACACAACAAACATAAGAAGGGGGGCAAAATAAAGGGGAATAAACGATAAAGATAAAATTTATAATATAGAATATAAAATATATGTAGAATAAAATGAAATATTATAAAATAAAAGGAGGGGGGTTGACCGACAGGTCGCATCTTTGTAGAGGCTGGGAGGGGATTATTGCACTACCTCGCCCCCCACGACCTGCCCTCCCCGGGGGCGCCTTAACGGCCAGCCCCCCTTGGCGGCGGTGGAAGTACTAAGTAGTCCCGCCGCCGCCATTACGTCTGCGGCCCCTTACAGGGGGCCGACGGCCTCGTCGGGGTTGCCCCGCCGATGCTAGCCTCCAGGCGGAGAGGGGGTCGGCTTCTCTCTCCCTCTCCGCTGCCTCCTTCTGCGTTATGACAATCTCGCAGAAGGAGGCAAACGCTGCTCTTGACCTCTCGCTGCCGATCATGTGGTCGACCACGACCGACCACGAGAGGTCCATCCCAATAACGCCCCTTAGGTCTCTGCGCGGCGCCGACCACGCTGGACATTCTTCCAGCGTATGCCGCGCAGAGTCCTGGGCCTCCTCGCAGTGGTGACACTGCGATCCTCCCAGTGCCAGTTATGAACACACAGTTTGAGGAAACGGCGGTATGCAGGTAATTTAACTTATGCGCATGCATTGCTGCAACTTGTGCTGTATAATTTAGAATTTTTGTTACCGCGCCATCCGATTTTTATACATGTGCAAATATTCGTACACGGTGCATTGTATTTTTTTCCGCACGCGACAAGGAGGGGACAGAGGCGAGTTCCGGCTCGCGTCTGTCCCCACCCCCCGTCCCACCCCCCTGGTCGACCCGCATAAAACTTAAAAATATGATAAAATAAAAGATAAAATCAATAAATGAAAACGTGTATAGATAAAATAGATAAAATAAAAGTTAATAAATAAATAAATAATAATGAGTAAATAAATACAATGGACAAAACACAACAAACATAAGAAGGGGGGCAAAATAAAGGGGAATAAACGATAAAGATAAAATTCATAATATAGAATATAAAATATATGTAGAATAAAATGAAATATTATATAATAAAAGGAGGGGGGTTGACCGACAGGTCGCATCTTTGTAGAGGCGGGGAGGGGATTATTGCACTACCTCGACCCCCACGACCTGTCCACCCCGGGGGCGCCTTAACGGCCAGCCCCCCTTGGCGGCGCACAGTGCGGACAAATGGCCTAATATTCGGCACTTCTCTAAATTTGGTTATTAATGTATATATAGGTAATTTTTTTACAGAAAATGATATTTACCAATATAATTAATAAATTTATTAAGAAATTAACAATTTTTATTTAAACAAAAATATGTTTTTAAAAACTAACAAATTTAAAACGAAATTAATAATAAATGAACCATATTTAATATTAATAATAATAAACTTAGACAAATTATAATAGTATAAACAAAATTAACAAACTTAACAAAACGCTATTCGCTATCCGAGTCATCCTCGGTACTTTGAATGTGATCCAAAACGAATCATTCAATCCCGTGATCTTGCACATTTCTGATTAAATATTGATCAATTTCAGTAAAATCGCAAGATTTGCTTTGTGTTGTCTTTTCTCGCGATATTTCAATCTCTTCAGATAAATCGTCCACCCTGTATAATTATTGCAAAATTGTATTGTGCATAAAAATGATTATTATATGATTATTAATAACAATTTCCATCCTAATACGCATTTTTGCAAAAGAAATGTATTTCATATCGTGATATACACGAATATTGAATTTTTCTGTGGCGGACAAATGGCAAAATTTTGTACAAACATCCAAATTTGTTTACGAATGTATATGTATTGGTAATTATTCGCAGAAAATGAAATTTAACGATATAACTAATAAATTTATAAAGAAATTAACGAATTTTCCACAATACAACATAAAGGCAAGGTACGGGCACTTATTAAAACGTTTATAAAATTAAGAGTAGCAGTTAGTTGCAGGCTAAACTATGAAATTCTTAAACTACAACAAGTAATATATCCGAATATGTCAAAATCTCAGGATATTTTTTGCCTTTCTCGAGATATGTTAATTTGAAGTTTTATATGCAAGTAATAAATGAAACCACCGTTGAAAAGTTATACAAAAAATATATCTACTTTATTAAATGTAAAAAGAATGCATATACCTTGGTGAGCATTTTCCATTATACAGAATTATTATTGCAACACTGAGTTACAATTAATGTAATATTATTTGATTTTTGGGACTCTGGAGAGTGCGACACATGGTAAAATTTTTTATAAAAATCTAAATTTGGTTACTAATGTAAATGCAATAGTAATTATTCACAAAAAAAAATGTAACAATAAAATTAATAAATTTAAAAAAAAAATTAACAATATTTATGCATAAAAATTATTGTTATATGATTAATAATATCAATTACCACCTAATAAAACGTTTAGCCAAAGGAATTTATCGTACATCGTGATATACACGTGTAGTGAGATATGCCCCGTTTGTCCGCACTGTGCGGCGGTGGAAGTACTAAGTAGTCCCGCCGCCGCCATTACGTCTGCGGCCCCTTACAGGGGGCCGACGGCCTCGTCGGGGTTGCCCCGCCGATGCTAGCCTCCTGGCGGAGAGGGGGTCGGCTTCCCTCTCCCTCTCCGCTGCCTCCTTCTGCGTTATGACAATCTCGCAGAAGGAGGCAAACGCTGCTCTTGACCTCTCGCTGCCGATCATGTGGTCGACCACGACCGACAACGAGAGGTCCATCCCAATAACGCCCCTTAGGTCTCTGCGCGTCGCCGACCACGCTGGACATTCTTCCAGCGTATGCCGCGCAGAGTCCTGGGCCTCCTCGCAGTGGTGGCACTGCGATCCTCCCAGTGCCAGTTATCAACACACAGTTTGAGGAAACGGCGGTATGCAGGTAATTTAACTTATGCGCATGCATTGCTGCAACTTGTGCTGTATAATTTAGAATTTTTGTTACCGCGCCATCCGATTTTTATACATGTGCAAATATTCGTACACGGTGCATTGTATTTTTTTCCGCACGCGACGAGGAGGGGACAGAGGCGAGTTCCGGCTCGCGTCTGTCCCCTCCCCCCGTCCCGCCCCCCCTGGTCGACCCGCATAAAGCTTAAAAATATGATAATATAAAAGATAAAATCAATAAATGAAAACGTGTATAGATAAAATAGATAAAATAAAAGTCAATAAAGAAATAAATAATAATGTGTAAATAAATACAATGGACAAAACACAACAAACATAAGAAGGGGGGCAAAATAAAGGGGAATAAACGATAAAGATAAAATTCATAATATAGAATATAAAATATATGTAGAATAAAATGAAATATTATAAAATAAAAGGAGGGGGGTTGACCGACAGGTCGCATCTTTGTAGAGGCGGGGAGGGGATTATTGCACTACCTCGCCCCCCACGACCTGCCCACCCCGGGGGCGCCTTAACGGCCAGCCCCCCTTGGCGGCGGTGGAAGTACTAAGTAGTCCCGCCGCCGCCATTACGTCTGCGGCCCCTTACAGGGGGCCGACGGCCTCGTCGGGGTTGCCCCGCCGATGCTAGCCTCCAGGCGGAGAGGGGGTCGGCTTCCCTCTCCCTCTCCGCTGCCTCCTTCTGCGTTATGACAATCTCGCAGAAGGAGGCAAACGCTGCTCTTGACCTCTCGCTGCCGATCATGTGGTCGACCACGACCGACAACGAGAGGTCCATCCCAATAACGCCCCTTAGGTCTCTGCGCGGCGCCGACCACGCTGGACATTCTTCCAGCGAATGCCGCGCAGAGTCCTGGGCCTCCTCGCAGTGGTGACACTGCGATCCTCCCAGTGCCAGTTATGAACACACAGTTTGAGGAAACGGCGGTATGCAGGTAATTTAACTTATGCGCATGCATTGCTGCAACTTGTGCTGTATAATTTAGAATTTTTGTTACCGCGCCATCCGATTTTTATACATGTGCAAATACTCGTACACGCTGCATTGTATTTTTTTCCGCACGCGACAAGGAGGGGACAGAGGCGAGTTCCGGCTCGCGTCTGTCCCCACCCCCCGTCCCACCTCCCCTGGTCGATCCGCATAAAACTTAAAAATATGATAAATTAAAAGATAAAATCAATAAATGAAAACGTGTATAGATAAAATAGATAAAATAAAAGTTAATAAATAAATAAATAATAATAAGTAAATAAATACAATGGACAAAACACAACAAACATAAGAAGGGGGGCAAAATAAAGGGGAATAAACGATAAAGATAAAATTTATAATATAGAATATAAAATATATGTAGAATAAAATGAAATATTATAAAATAAAAGGAGGGGGGTTGACCGACAGGTCGCATCTTTGTAGAGGCTGGGAGGGGATTATTGCACTACCTCGCCCCCCACGACCTGCCCACCCCGGGGGCGCCTTAACGGCCAGCCCCCCTTGGCGGCGGTGGAAGTACTAAGTAGTCCCGCCGCCGCCATTACGTCTGCGGCCCCTTACAGGGGGCCGACGGCCTCGTCGGGGTTGCCCCGCCGATGCTAGCCTCCAGGCGGAGAGGGGGTCGGCTTCTCTCTCCCTCTCCGCTGCCTCCTTCTGCGTTATGACAATCTCGCAGAAGGAGGCAAACGCTGCTCTTGACCTCTCGCTGCCGATCATGTGGTCGACCACGACCGACAACGAGAGGTCCATCCCAATAACGCCCCTTAGGTCTCTGCGCGGCGCCGACCACGCTGGACATTCTTCCAGCGTATGCCGCGCAGAGTCCTGGGCCTCCTCGCAGTGGTGACACTGCGATCCTCCCAGTGCCAGTTATGAACACACAGTTTGAGGAAACGGCGGTATGCAGGTAATTTGACTTATTCGCATGCATTGCTGCAACTTGTGCTGTATAATTTAGAATTTTTGTTACCGCGCCATCCGATTTTTATACATGTGCAAATACTCGTACACGCTGCATTGTATTTTTTTCCGCACGCGACAAGGAGGGGACAGAGGCGAGTTCCGGCTCGCGTCTGTCCCCACCCCCCGTCCCACCCCCCTGGTCGACCCGCATAAAACTTAAAAATATGATAAAATAAAAGATAAAATCAATAAATGAAAACGTGTATAGATAAAATAGATAAAATAAAAGTCAATAAAGAAATAAATAATAATGAGTAAATAAATACAATGGACAAAACACAACAAACATAAGAAGGGGGGCAAAATAAAGGGGAATAAACGATAAAGATAAAATTCATAATATAGAATATAAAATATATGTAGAATAAAATGAAATATTATATAATAAAAGGAGGGGGGTTGACCGACAGGTCGCATCAATGTAGAGGCAGGGAGGGGATTATTGCACTACCTCGCCCCCCACGACCTGCCCACCCCGGGGGCGCCTTAACGGCCAGCCCCCCTTGGCGGCGGTGGAAGTACTAAGTAGTCCCGCCGCCGCCATTACGTCTGCGGCCCCTTACAGGGGGCCGACGGCCTCGTCGGGGTTGCCCCGCCGATGCTAGCCTCCAGGCGGAGAGGGGGTCGGCTTCTCTCTCCCTCTCCGCTGCCTCCTTCTGCGTTATGACAATCTCGCAGAAGGAGGCAAACGCTGCTCTTGACCTCTCGCTGCCGATCATGTGGTCGACCACGACCGACAACGAGAGGTCCATCCCAATAACGCCCCTTAGGTCTCTGCGCGGCGCCGACCACGCTGGACATTCTTCCAGCGTATGCCGCGCAGAGTCCTGGGCCTCCTCGCAGTGGTGACACTGCGATCCTCCCAGTGCCAGTTATGAACACACAGTTTGAGGAAACGGCGGTATGCAGGTAATTTAACTTATGCGCATGCATTGCTGCAACTTGTGCTGTATAATTTAGAATTTTTGTTACCGCGCCATCCGATTTTTATACATGTGCAAATACTCGTACACGCTGCATTGTATTTTTTTCCGCACGCGACAAGGAGGGGACAGAGGCGAGTTCCGGCTCGCGTCTGTCCCCACCCCCCGTCCCACCCCCCTGGTCGACCCGCATAAAACTTAAAAATATGATAAAATAAAAGATAAAATCAATAAATGAAAACGTGTATAGATAAAATAGATAAAATAAAAGTTAATAAATAAATAAATAATAATAAGTAAATAAATACAATGGACAAAACACAACAAACATAAGAAGGGGGCAAAATAAAGGGGAATAAACGATAAAGATAAAATTCATAATATAGAATATAAAATATATGTAGAATAAAATGAAATATTATAAAATAAAAGGAGGGGGGTTGACCGACAGGTCGCATCTTTGTAGAGGCTTGGAGGGGATTATGGCACTACCTCGCCCCCCACGACCTGCCCACCCCGGGGGCGCCTAAACGGCCAGCCCCCCTTGGCGGCGGTGGAAGTACTAAGTAGTCCCGCCGCCGCCATTACGTCTGCGGCCCCTTACAGGGGGCCGACGGCCTCGTCGGGGTTGCCCCGCCGATGCTAGCCTCCAGGCGGAGAGGGGGTCGGCTTCCCTCTCCCTCTCCGCTGCCTCCTTCTGCGTTATGACAATCTCGCAGAAGGAGGCAAACGCTGCTCTTGACCTCTCGCTGCCGATCATGTGGTCGACCACGACCGACAACGAGGGGTCCATCCCAATAATGCCCCTTAGGTCTCTGCGCGGCGCCGACCACGCTGGACATTCTTCCAGCGTATGCCGCGCAGAGCCCTGGGCCTCCTCGCAGTGGTGGCACTGCGATCTTCCCAGTGCCAGTTATGAACACACAGTTTGAGGAAACGGCGGTATGCAGGTAATTTAACTTATGCGCATGCATTGCTGCAACTTGTGCTGTATAATTTAGAATTTTTGTTACCGCGCCATCCGATTTTTATACATGTGCAAATACTCGTACACACTGCATTGTATTTTTTTCCGCACGCGACAAGGAGGGGACAGAGGCGAGTTCCGGCTCGCGTCTGTCCCCACCCCCCGTCCCACCCCCCTGGTCGACCCGCATAAAACTTAAAAATATGATAAAATAAAAGATAAAATCAATAAATGAAAACGTGTGTAGATAAAATAGATAAAATAAAAGTCAATAAAGAAATAAATAATAATGAGTAAATAAATACAATGGACAAAACACAACAAACATAAGAAGGGGGGCAAAATAAAGGGGAATAAACGATAAAAATAAAATTCATAATATAGAATATAAAATATATGTAGAATAAAATGAAATATTATATAATAAAAGGAGGGGGGTTGACCGACAGGTCGCATCTTTGTAGAGGCGGGGAGGGGATTATTGCACTACCTCGCCCCCCACGACCTGCCCACCCCGGGGGCGCCTTAACGGCCAGCCCCCCTTGGCGGCGGTGGAAGTACTAAGTAGTCCCGCCGCCGCCATTACGTCTGCGGCCCCTTACAGGGGGCCGACGGCCTCGTCGGGGTTGCCCCGCCGATGCTAGCCTCCTGGCGGAGAGGGGGTCGGCTTCCCTCTCCCTCTCCGCTGCCTCCTTCTGCGTTATGACAATCTCGCAGAAGGAGGCAAACGCTGCTCTTGACCTCTCGCTGCCGATCAGGTGGTCGACCACGACCGACAACGAGAGGTCCATCCCAATAACGCCCCTTAGGTCTCTGCGCGGCGCCGACCACGCTGGACATTCTTCCAGCGTATGCCGCGCAGAGCCCTGGGCCTCCTCGCAGTGGTGGCACTGCGATCCTCCCAGTGCCAGTTATGAACACACAGTTTGAGGAAACGGCGGTATGCAGGTAATTTAACTTATGCGCATGCATTGCTGCAACTTGTGCTGTATAATTTAGAATTTTTGTTACCGCGCCATCCGATTTTTATACATGTGCAAATACTCGTACACGCTGCATTGTATTTTTTTCCGCACGCGACAAGGAGGGGACAGAGGCGAGTTCCGGCTCGCGTCTGTCCCCACCCCCCGTCCCACCCCCCAGGTCGACCCGCATAAAGCTTAAAAATATGATAATATAAAAGATAAAATCAATAAATGAAAACGTGTATAGATAAAATAGATAAAATAAAAGTCAATAAAGAAATAAATAATAATGAGTAAATAAATACAATGGACAAAACACAACAAACATAAGAAGGGGGGCAAAATAAAGGGGAATAAACGATAAAGATAAAATTCATAATATAGAATATAAAATATATGTAGAATAAAATGAAATATTATAAAATAAAAGGAGGGGGGTTGACCGACAGGTCGCATCTTTGTAGAGGCGGGGAGGGGATTATTGCACTACCTCGCCCCCCACGACCTGCCCACCCCGGGGGCGCCTTAACGGCCAGCCCCCCTTGGCGGCGGTGGAAGTACTAAGTAGTCCCGCCGCCGCCATTACGTCTGCGGCCCCTTACAGGGGGCCGACGGCGTCGTCGGGGTTGCCCCGCCGATGCTAGCCTCCTGGCGGAGAGGGGGTCGGCTTCCCTCTCCCTCTCCGCTGCCTCCTTCTGCGTTATGACAATCTCGCAGAAGGAGGCAAACGCTGCTCTTGACCTCTCGCTGCCGATCATGTGGTCGACCACGACCGACAACGAGAGGTCCATCCCAATAACGCCCCTTAGGTCTCTGCGCGGCGCCGACCACGCTGGACATTCTTCCAGCGTATGCCGCGCAGAGTCCTGGGCCTCCTCGCAGTGGTGGCACTGCGATCTTCCCAGTGCCAGTTATGAACACACAGTTTGAGGAAACGGCGGTATGCAGGTAATTTAACTTATGCGCATGCATTGCTGCAACTTGTGCTGTATAATTTAGAATTTTTGTTACCGCGCCATCCGATTTTTATACATGTGCAAATACTCGTACACTCTGCATTGTATTTTTTTCCGCACGCGACAAGGAGGGGACAGAGGCGAGTTCCGGCTCGCGTCTGTCCCCACCCCCCGTCCCACCCCCCGTCCCACCCCCCTGGTCGACCCGCATAAAACTTAAAAATATGATAAAATAAAAGATAAAATCAGTAAATGAAAACGTGTACAGATAAAATAGATAAAATAAAAGTCAATAAAGAAATAAATAATAATGAGTAAATAAATACAATGGACAAAACACAACAAACATAAGAAGGGGGGCAAAATAAAGGGGAATAAACGATAAAGATAAAATTCATAATATAGAATATAAAATATATGTAGAATAAAATGAAATATTATAAAATAAAAGGAGGGGGGTTGACCGACAGGTCGCATCTTTGTAGAGGCGGGGAGGGGATTATTGCACTACCTCGCCCCCCACGACCTGCCCACCCCGGGGGCGCCTTAACGGCCAGCCCCCCTTGGCGGCGGTGGAAGTACTAAGTAGTCCCGCCGCCGCCATTACGTCTGCGGCCCCTTACAGGGGGCCGACGGCCTCGTCGGGGTTGCCCCGCCGATGCTAGCCTCCTGGCGGAGAGGGGGTCGGCTTCCCTCTCCCTCTCCGCTGCCTCCTTCTGCGTTATGACAATCTCGCAGAAGGAGGCAAACGCTGCTCTTGACCTCTCGCTGCCGATCATGTGGTCGACCACGACCGACAACGAGAGGTCCATCCCAATAACGCCCCTTAGGTCTCTGCGCGGCGCCGACCACGCTGGACATTCTTCCAGCGTATGCCGCGCAGAGTCCTGGGCCTCCTCGCAGTGGTGGCACTGCGATCTTCCCAGTGCCAGTTATGAACACACAGTTTGAGGAAACGGCGGTATGCAGGTAATTTAACTTATGCGCATGCATTGCTGCAACTTGTGCTGTATAATTTAGAATTTTTGTTACCGCGCCATCCGATTTTTATACATGTGCTGTGACGTTGCAACCTTTGCGACGTCCCTTCTCCGTTAATTCCGCGCATATTTGAGAGCGATAAGGGACCGGACCGCCCTCTAACGGGACACGTTACCGATACAGGATTCGAGAGCGCTCCTCTAAGAGATTCCGATATTATCGAGGACCTCCTAATGACATCTGTCGCGCGTGCCGAGAACGGCAAGTTTCAGGGCCGTATATGGAACGCGCAGAAGGAACCACCGATCGTCCGAATTGTCACGGGAAATGAACAATCGCCCCAAGGCCAGGAAGCTCCCGACGGAAAAGCGAATGGCCGTTTCGAGAAATTAGAGCTTGGTGCGAGGACACTCGGCCAACAAACCGGAGGCGCCGCCAGGACAGAAGCTCTCTTAAACATCTCGTCCAAGGTGACGCACTGGAAGACCTGACGCCGTCTCGCCCCGGCAAGGGAGAGCTACCCCGGGGTCGGTGCCCTCGTAGCCAAGAAGAGGAAGCCCCTCCGCTGGTCAAGTCGAGCGATAGGCTCCTTGACCAATTTCGTGATTGCCCGGGGCCCTAGGGCGCGAAGAGGGAACGCTCCTGTGCCGCAGAGTTACGCCGTGGAAACACGCCATAGGCAATTCGGAAAAGCGGTCGAGTGGGGGGAACCGAGTTCGATCCGCTAGATTGCCGAAAATCGATGGATCACTGTCGCGCTGGCTCTCGTTATCGCCTGTCGTGCGTTCTGCACTCGCGTTGCGAACTAATTGTAACTTAGCGTCGGGAAACCGAGAAGTGCCCGTTGGAGGTTTTCGTGGTGTCTAGGATGAAGTCCACCTACGCTCCGGCCGTGCCTCACGCTCTATCGAGAGCAGTTCCGAAAAAGGGCATCGAAAACGAGAAACGGTAAGCCGCACTTGTGATCCATTCGGTATTTCGTTGCGCGACGGCTCGACCTTCGTCGCGAGAGGACGAATACTTCCCATTCCGTCCTCGATAATTCGCTCGCGTTCGTTTCGGGAATGCTTTGAGATTTCGAGATTATTTTGAGAGTTTTCGTCTCTAAATTACGTGCGAAAGAGTGTCCTAAGAGGAGTCGCGTTTCGTGAGAGTAAATCTTTTCGGTCTCTTCGTGTTTCTCGAATCCTGTGTCTCTCGCCGAACATCGTAGGGTTTTCGTCGGCGTTCGATCGCGTAAATGTTAGCGTACGCGTCGGGGCGAATCACGGGCGGAAGTCATCGCGACAGTCTCGCAGTTCGCCGGTCATCTGCGCCTCGCGTTTCCGAAGTTCGTTGCGAACGAAATCACGGTAATTGTCAGCGGTATCGTGCGAGCAAAATCGGTAAGACAACCGCGCGGCGAACGACCATCTTCTCGCTATCTTGTATGAAGAGCGCGGGCTCTCGGGTCGCGGTCACGTGGCCGCAGATTTTGTAATTTAACGACTGCTACAATAAATAGCTCGAGACCATATTGTAGTCGAATTACTCGATTCCCTGTGGGATCCGTCCTGCCGAGAGGGCTGTCCTAGTCATCCCGTGTTCGAGCCATCTGGCCCAGTCGCGACGTCGTTTTCGATCCGCGTATCTCGAAGATTCGACTCTCGACCTCGGCTTCTCCGAGCTCGAGCCTTGTTCCGCGTTTCGTGTGGCATCCTTGCGGTGCCTGGCGCCCGAACCTTTCGTTTGTCGTGAGGAAATCGTCGAATCCTCGAGTCTCGTTTGTCTCGGGCGGACCGCGTGTACTCGGCTTGCACGCGGCCTGGTCTCAGCGCCTGCAAGGCCCGAAGTTGACCGGCTTCCGCGAGTCAAACCGCTCGTCGGAAAAAGGTTAACGTGACAAATTGGCGCCCGAACAGGGACCTCTCTCTCGAAAGGGTTTTCCCTGAACACGGAGAGAGGCACGGGTTGACGAAAGACTCTCACAGGGCCGATCGCGGTTCGATCTTCCGGCACGCCGTGATCGCTCGAGCGGGATTATAAAAATCGACGGGAATTGCGAGACACAGGATAAGCGATTAAGGGAAAATTAAAACGAAGCGCGAGATTGCTCTCACGAACGTAGCGAACGGAGGCCACGGACAACCACGTTCCGTTGCTTTGCGTGCTTTCCGTGCGTTCTTCGTAAAAGAGGAAGATTCCGGCGAGCCAGCATGATAGTAGCGGTTGTGGTGTTGTATTGTTTGAGATTATCTAAGATGGTAGAATTGGTTATATTCAATTCAGGATGTACGTCTTCCGGTTTCGGAAACATTTTCTCGGGAATTTCAAACGTTGGTGACCGTTGGTAATTTCAACCGAGTAATCGTTACCCTGTTCCTCATCGGAAGGTCAGATTGATTTTGGAAATTTTTTTTTCGGAGGTAATTCCGTTTGTGTTCGAACGGGAGCGCGATCGCTCTCCGAAATGGTAGCCGTATTGTTGGCATTCCGCGACTTCTGTATTGTGTGGTACGAATCAAAGTCGCGAACGATAAATACCGCGTAGGTAAAATATTTACGGTTGACAACGACGGTTTGGCCTTTCCAGTAACAGTTTTCGTACAGTAGCGAAACATTGGGGGGAAGGTAGCGCTCGGACGCCCGGCGTAAACACCGCGCGGTCGAGAGACCTTGGGGTCGAGAAGTCTCGTAGTAACGTCTCGTTAGCGAAAACAAATTCGAAATTCAGGCCGACATAACGGGTGTCGCAGAAATTGATAAGTCGACGCAGTCGGAGGAGGACGGGTCGAATAACAGCGCCTACGAAACGGACCCGGGGGTGGAGGACGATGGGTCCGGCCTAACAACCGACCCTGACCTCTCCTACCGATCCAAACGTAGAGACCTTGCAAGTATCGACGGGACTAACACCCCCGAAATTAAGAAGACCAGATACGGTAACGACGGAAAACGATCCTCCTCCGGACTATTATTTCGGACCAACATCGGCGTACGAGGGCATGCGGAAATGGCGTGCGTTTTCGGCCACTTGGTCAATCCGGTGTTACGGCGCATTTCGTTGCGCATACAATACCGCGTACCATACAATACTGCAAGCTTCGCTCGCGTTTTGAACTTCGGACGAGAACCGAGCCCGGCACGGGGCCGCTATGCGAATCGAGACCCGCCAGTTGGCCTTACGGTAACACCTCTCGGGGGGTGAAAGACGAAACGGTACGACCTCCGTCAGAAGGAGACACGCTTATTAGAGGGGGATTTCGTTCTTAGGCGGCAAAGCGTAGTAAATCCGCCGCACGAAAAACCGCGGCGGGAAAAGTGTCGTCGATCGGATACCAGTCGAGTGCCCCGGAGGGGAAGGACGTCGAAGGTAACTGTCACCGATACCGCCGCAGAAGGTGACGACCGATTGCTAAACCCCGCTACCACCAAGGGGGGAGACAGGGTAGGAACCAGCGGAGCTGCCCGTCGACCGCCTAACCCCGCTTCCGCCGCAGGAGAGGACGGCTGACCAGCCGACTCGCTATCGCCGCGAGAAGAACCGCCAAGCGACCCCCGACGAGGGCAGTGACGCTCAGGGTCTATCGTAGACCCTTGACGAGTACACCCTCGTGACCGGAATGCACGAGCATTCGAGTCCCGTTTGCGAGAACTGAAAAGGTCAACTGACGCTCGCGCCTCTCGTCCGAAACCCAGACCGGGTCTGAACAATTTGATTTTTCGATTGCAGGAGTTGGGTATTTGTAGGGCGTGTTTGTCACTTCGTGGTGAAGGCTCCGTTTTGTAAAGGACATCTCTTAGGGAGGAACGCTCTCTCACCTGTCGAGCCGCGGATCACGGGGGCGACGAAACCGTGTCGGTCCGGTCCATTTTAAGGGGGGGGGAGTTGTGACGTTGCAACCTTTGCGACGTCCCTTCTCCGTTAATTCCGCGCATATTTGAGAGCGATAAGGGACCGGACCGCCCTCTAACGGGACACGTTACCGATACAGGATTCGAGAGCGCTCCTCTAAGAGATTCCGATATTATCGAGGACCTCCTAATGACATCTGTCGCGCGTGCCGAGAACGGCAAGTTTCAGGGCCGTATATGGAACGCGCAGAAGGAACCACCGATCGTCCGAATTGTCACGGGAAATGAACAATCGCCCCAAGGCCAGGAAGCTCCCGACGGAAAAGCGAATGGCCGTTTCGAGAAATTAGAGCTTGGTGCGAGGACACTCGGCCAACAAACCGGAGGCGCCGCCAGGACAGAAGCTCTCTTAAACATCTCGTCCAAGGTGACGCACTGGAAGACCTGACGCCGTCTCGCCCCGGCAAGGGAGAGCTACCCCGGGGTCGGTGCCCTCGTAGCCAAGAAGAGGAAGCCCCTCCGCTGGTCAAGTCGAGCGATAGGCTCCTTGACCAATTTCGTGATTGCCCGGGGCCCTAGGGCGCGAAGAGGGAACGCTCCTGTGCCGCAGAGTTACGCCGTGGAAACACGCCATAGGCAATTCGGAAAAGCGGTCGAGTGGGGGGAACCGAGTTCGATCCGCTAGATTGCCGAAAATCGATGGATCACTGTCGCGCTGGCTCTCGTTATCGCCTGTCGTGCGTTCTGCACTCGCGTTGCGAACTAATTGTAACTTAGCGTCGGGAAACCGAGAAGTGCCCGTTGGAGGTTTTCGTGGTGTCTAGGATGAAGTCCACCTACGCTCCGGCCGTGCCTCACGCTCTATCGAGAGCAGTTCCGAAAAAGGGCATCGAAAACGAGAAACGGTAAGCCGCACTTGTGATCCATTCGGTATTTCGTTGCGCGACGGCTCGACCTTCGTCGCGAGAGGACGAATACTTCCCATTCCGTCCTCGATAATTCGCTCGCGTTCGTTTCGGGAATGCTTTGAGATTTCGAGATTATTTTGAGAGTTTTCGTCTCTAAATTACGTGCGAAAGAGTGTCCTAAGAGGAGTCGCGTTTCGTGAGAGTAAATCTTTTCGGTCTCTTCGTGTTTCTCGAATCCTGTGTCTCTCGCCGAACATCGTAGGGTTTTCGTCGGCGTTCGATCGCGTAAATGTTAGCGTACGCGTCGGGGCGAATCACGGGCGGAAGTCATCGCGACAGTCTCGCAGTTCGCCGGTCATCTGCGCCTCGCGTTTCCGAAGTTCGTTGCGAACGAAATCACGGTAATTGTCAGCGGTATCGTGCGAGCAAAATCGGTAAGACAACCGCGCGGCGAACGACCATCTTCTCGCTATCTTGTATGAAGAGCGCGGGCTCTCGGGTCGCGGTCACGTGGCCGCAGATTTTGTAATTTAACGACTGCTACAATAAATAGCTCGAGACCATATTGTAGTCGAATTACTCGATTCCCTGTGGGATCCGTCCTGCCGAGAGGGCTGTCCTAGTCATCCCGTGTTCGAGCCATCTGGCCCAGTCGCGACGTCGTTTTCGATCCGCGTATCTCGAAGATTCGACTCTCGACCTCGGCTTCTCCGAGCTCGAGCCTTGTTCCGCGTTTCGTGTGGCATCCTTGCGGTGCCTGGCGCCCGAACCTTTCGTTTGTCGTGAGGAAATCGTCGAATCCTCGAGTCTCGTTTGTCTCGGGCGGACCGCGTGTACTCGGCTTGCACGCGGCCTGGTCTCAGCGCCTGCAAGGCCCGAAGTTGACCGGCTTCCGCGAGTCAAACCGCTCGTCGGAAAAAGGTTAACGTGACAGTGCAAATACTCGTACACGCTGCATTGTATTTTTTTCCGCACGCGACAAGGAGGGGACAGAGGCGAGTTCCGGCTCGCGTCTGTCCCCACCCCCCGTCCCACCCCCCTGGTCGACCCGCATAAAACTTAAAAATATGATAAAATAAAAGATAAAATCAGTAAATGAAAACGTGTACAGATAAAATAGATAAAATAAAAGTCAATAAAGAAATAAATAATAATGAGTAAATAAATACAATGGACAAAACACAACAAACATAAGAAGGGGGGCAAAATAAAGGGGAATAAACGATAAAGATAAAATTCATAATATAGAATATAAAATATATGTAGAATAAAATGAAATATTATAAAATAAAAGGAGGGGGGTTGACCGACAGGTCGCATCTTTGTAGAGGCGGGGAGGGGATTATTGCACTACCTCGCCCCCCACGACCTGCCCACCCCGGGGGCGCCTTAACGGCCAGCCCCCCTTGGCGGCGGTGGAAGTACTAAGTAGTCCCGCCGCCGCCATTACGTCTGCGGCCCCTTACAGGGGGCCGACGGCCTCGTCGGGGTTGCCCCGCCGATGCTAGCCTCCTGGCGGAGAGGGGGTCGGCTTCCCTCTCCCTCTCCGCTGCCTCCTTCTGCGTTATGACAATCTCGCAGAAGGAGGCAAACGCTGCTCTTGACCTCTCGCTGCCGATCAGGTGGTCGACCACGACCGACAACGAGAGGTCCATCCCAATAACGCCCCTTAGTCTGCGCGGCGCCGACCACGCTGGACATTCTTCCAGCGTATGCCGCGCAGAGCCCTGGGCCTCCTCGCAGTGGTGTCACTGCGATCCTCCCAGTGCCAGTTATGAACACACAGTTTGAGGAAACGGCGGTATGCAGGTAATTTAACTTATGCGCATGCATTGCTGCAACTTGTGCTGTATAATTTAGAATTTTTGTTACCGCGCCATCCGATTTTTATACATGTGCAAATACTCGTACACACTGCATTGTATTTTTTTCCGCACGCGACAAGGAGGGGACAGAGGCGAGTTCCGGCTCGCGTCTGTCCCCACCCCCCGTCCCACCCCCCTGGTCGACCCGCATAAAACTTAAAAATATGATAAAATAAAAGATAAAATCAATAAATGAAAACGTGTATAGATAAAATAGATAAAATAAAAGTTAATAAATAAATAAATAATAATGAGTAAATAAATACAATGGACAAAACACAACAAACATAAGAAGGGGGGCAAAATAAAGGGGAATAAACGATAAAGATAAAATTCATAATATAGAATATAAAATATATGTAGAATAAAATGAAATATTATAAAATAAAAGGAGGGGGGTTGACCGAGAGGTCGCATCTTTGTAGAGGCGGGGAGGGGATTATTGCACTACCTCGCCCCCCACGACCTGCCCACCCCGGGGGCGCCTTAACGGCCAGCCCCCCTTGGCGGCGGTGGAAGTACTAAGTAGTCCCGCCGCCGCCATTACGTCTGCGGCCCCTTACAGGGGACCGACGGCCTCGTCGGGGTTGCCCCGCCGATGCTAGCCTCCTGGCGGAGAGGGGATCGGCTTCCCTCTCCCTCTCCGCTGCCTCCTTCTGCGTTATGACAATCTCGCAGAAGGAGGCAAACGCTGCTCTTGACCTCTCGCTGCCGATCAGGTGGTCGACCACGACCGACAACGTGAGGTCCATCCCAATAACGCTCCTTAGGTCTCTGCGCGGCGCCGACCACGCTGGACATTCTTCCAGCGTATGCCGCGCAGAGTCCTGGGCCTCCTCGCAGTGGTGGCACTGCGATCTTCCCAGTGCCAGTTATGAACACACAGTTTGAGGAAACGGCGGTATGCAGGTAATTTAACTTATGCGCATGCATTGCTGCAACTTGTGCTGTATAATTTAGAATTTTTGTTACCGCGCCATCCGATTTTTATACATGTGCAAATACTCGTACACGCTGCATTGTATTTTTTTCCGCACGCGACAAGGAGGGGACAGAGGCGAGTTCCGGCTCGCGTCTGTCCCCACCCCCCGTCCCACCCCCCTGGTCGACCCGCATAAAACTTAAAAATATGATAAAATAAAAGATAAAATCAGTAAATGAAAACGTGTACAGATAAAATAGATAAAATAAAAGTCAATAAAGAAATAAATAATAATGAGTAAATAAATACAATGGACAAAACACAACAAACATAAGAAGGGGGGCAAAATAAAGGGGAATAAACGATAAAGATAAAATTCATAATATAGAATATAAAATATATGTAGAATAAAATGAAATATTATAAAATAAAAGGAGGGGGGTTGACCGACAGGTCGCATCTTTGTAGAGGCTTGGAGGGGATTATGGCACTACCTCGCCCCCCACGACCTGCCCACCCCGGGGGCGCCTTAACGGCCAGCCCCCCTTGGCGGCGGTGGAAGTACTAAGTAGTCCCGCCGCCGCCATTACGTCTGCGGCCCCTTACAGGGGGCCGACGGCCTCGTCGGGGTTGCCCCGCCGATGCTAGCCTCCAGGCGGAGAGGGGGTCGGCTTCCCTCTCCCTCTCCGCTGCCTCCTTCTGCGTTATGACAATCTCGCAGAAGGAGGCAAACGCTGCTCTTGACCTCTCGCTGCCGATCATATGGTCGACCACGACCGACAACGAGAGGTCCATCCCAATAACGCCCCTTAGGTATCTGCGCGTCGCCGACCACGCTGGACATTCTTCCAGCGTATGCCGCGCAGAGTCCTGGGCCTCCTCGCAGTGGTGGCACTGCGATCCTCCCAGTGCCAGTTATGAACACACAGTTTGAGGAAACGGCGGTATGCAGGTAATTTAACTTATGCGCATGCATTGCTGCAACTTGTGCTGTATAATTTAGAATTTTTGTTACCGCGCCATCCGATTTTTATACATGTGCAAATATTCGTACACGGTGCATTGTATTTTTTTCCGCACGCGACAAGGAGGGGACAGAGGCGAGTTCCGGCTCGCGTCTGTCCCCACCCCCCGTCCCACCCCCCTGGTCGACCCGCATAAAACTTAAAAATATGATAAATTAAAAGATAAAATCATTAAATGAAAACGTGTATAGATAAAATAGATAAAATAAAAGTTAATAAATAAATAAATAATAATAAGTAAATAAATACAATGGACAAAACACAACAAACATAAGAAGGGGGGCAAAATAAAGGGGAATAAACGATAAAGATAAAATTTATAATATAGAATATAAAATATATGTAGAATAAAATGAAATATTATAAAATAAAAGGAGGGGGGTTGACCGACAGGTCGCATCTTTGTAGAGGCTGGGAGGGGATTATTGCACTACCTCGCCCCCCACGACCTGCCCTCCCCGGGGGCGCCTTAACGGCCAGCCCCCCTTGGCGGCGGTGGAAGTACTAAGTAGTCCCGCCGCCGCCATTACGTCTGCGGCCCCTTACAGGGGGCCGACGGCCTCGTCGGGGTTGCCCCGCCGATGCTAGCCTCCAGGCGGAGAGGGGGTCGGCTTCTCTCTCCCTCTCCGCTGCCTCCTTCTGCGTTATGACAATCTCGCAGAAGGAGGCAAACGCTGCTCTTGACCTCTCGCTGCCGATCATGTGGTCGACCACGACCGACCACGAGAGGTCCATCCCAATAACGCCCCTTAGGTCTCTGCGCGGCGCCGACCACGCTGGACATTCTTCCAGCGTATGCCGCGCAGAGTCCTGGGCCTCCTCGCAGTGGTGACACTGCGATCCTCCCAGTGCCAGTTATGAACACACAGTTTGAGGAAACGGCGGTATGCAGGTAATTTAACTTATGCGCATGCATTGCTGCAACTTGTGCTGTATAATTTAGAATTTTTGTTACCGCGCCATCCGATTTTTATACATGTGCAAATATTCGTACACGGTGCATTGTATTTTTTTCCGCACGCGACAAGGAGGGGACAGAGGCGAGTTCCGGCTCGCGTCTGTCCCCACCCCCCGTCCCACCCCCCTGGTCGACCCGCATAAAACTTAAAAATATGATAAAATAAAAGATAAAATCAATAAATGAAAACGTGTATAGATAAAATAGATAAAATAAAAGTTAATAAATAAATAAATAATAATGAGTAAATAAATACAATGGACAAAACACAACAAACATAAGAAGGGGGGCAAAATAAAGGGGAATAAACGATAAAGATAAAATTCATAATATAGAATATAAAATATATGTAGAATAAAATGAAATATTATATAATAAAAGGAGGGGGGTTGACCGACAGGTCGCATCTTTGTAGAGGCGGGGAGGGGATTATTGCACTACCTCGACCCCCACGACCTGTCCACCCCGGGGGCGCCTTAACGGCCAGCCCCCCTTGGCGGCGCACAGTGCGGACAAATGGCCTAATATTCGGCACTTCTCTAAATTTGGTTATTAATGTATATATAGGTAATTTTTTTACAGAAAATGATATTTACCAATATAATTAATAAATTTATTAAGAAATTAACAATTTTTATTTAAACAAAAATATGTTTTTAAAAACTAACAAATTTAAAACGAAATTAATAATAAATGAACCATATTTAATATTAATAATAATAAACTTAGACAAATTATAATAGTATAAACAAAATTAACAAACTTAACAAAACGCTATTCGCTATCCGAGTCATCCTCGGTACTTTGAATGTGATCCAAAACGAATCATTCAATCCCGTGATCTTGCACATTTCTGATTAAATATTGATCAATTTCAGTAAAATCGCAAGATTTGCTTTGTGTTGTCTTTTCTCGCGATATTTCAATCTCTTCAGATAAATCGTCCACCCTGTATAATTATTGCAAAATTGTATTGTGCATAAAAATGATTATTATATGATTATTAATAACAATTTCCATCCTAATACGCATTTTTGCAAAAGAAATGTATTTCATATCGTGATATACACGAATATTGAATTTTTCTGTGGCGGACAAATGGCAAAATTTTGTACAAACATCCAAATTTGTTTACGAATGTATATGTATTGGTAATTATTCGCAGAAAATGAAATTTAACGATATAACTAATAAATTTATAAAGAAATTAACGAATTTTCCACAATACAACATAAAGGCAAGGTACGGGCACTTATTAAAACGTTTATAAAATTAAGAGTAGCAGTTAGTTGCAGGCTAAACTATGAAATTCTTAAACTACAACAAGTAATATATCCGAATATGTCAAAATCTCAGGATATTTTTTGCCTTTCTCGAGATATGTTAATTTGAAGTTTTATATGCAAGTAATAAATGAAACCACCGTTGAAAAGTTATACAAAAAATATATCTACTTTATTAAATGTAAAAAGAATGCATATACCTTGGTGAGCATTTTCCATTATACAGAATTATTATTGCAACACTGAGTTACAATTAATGTAATATTATTTGATTTTTGGGACTCTGGAGAGTGCGACACATGGTAAAATTTTTTATAAAAATCTAAATTTGGTTACTAATGTAAATGCAATAGTAATTATTCACAAAAAAAAATGTAACAATAAAATTAATAAATTTAAAAAAAAAATTAACAATATTTATGCATAAAAATTATTGTTATATGATTAATAATATCAATTACCACCTAATAAAACGTTTAGCCAAAGGAATTTATCGTACATCGTGATATACACGTGTAGTGAGATATGCCCCGTTTGTCCGCACTGTGCGGCGGTGGAAGTACTAAGTAGTCCCGCCGCCGCCATTACGTCTGCGGCCCCTTACAGGGGGCCGACGGCCTCGTCGGGGTTGCCCCGCCGATGCTAGCCTCCTGGCGGAGAGGGGGTCGGCTTCCCTCTCCCTCTCCGCTGCCTCCTTCTGCGTTATGACAATCTCGCAGAAGGAGGCAAACGCTGCTCTTGACCTCTCGCTGCCGATCATGTGGTCGACCACGACCGACAACGAGAGGTCCATCCCAATAACGCCCCTTAGGTCTCTGCGCGTCGCCGACCACGCTGGACATTCTTCCAGCGTATGCCGCGCAGAGTCCTGGGCCTCCTCGCAGTGGTGGCACTGCGATCCTCCCAGTGCCAGTTATCAACACACAGTTTGAGGAAACGGCGGTATGCAGGTAATTTAACTTATGCGCATGCATTGCTGCAACTTGTGCTGTATAATTTAGAATTTTTGTTACCGCGCCATCCGATTTTTATACATGTGCAAATATTCGTACACGGTGCATTGTATTTTTTTCCGCACGCGACGAGGAGGGGACAGAGGCGAGTTCCGGCTCGCGTCTGTCCCCTCCCCCCGTCCCGCCCCCCCTGGTCGACCCGCATAAAGCTTAAAAATATGATAATATAAAAGATAAAATCAATAAATGAAAACGTGTATAGATAAAATAGATAAAATAAAAGTTAATAAATAAATAAATAATAATGAGTAAATAAATACAATGGACAAAACACAACAAACATAAGAAGGGGGGCAAAATAAAGGGGAATAAACGATAAAGATAAAATTCATAATATAGAATATAAAATATATGTAGAATAAAATGAAATATTATAAAATAAAAGGAGGGGGGTTGACCGAGAGGTCGCATCTTTGTAGAGGCGGGGAGGGGATTATTGCACTACCTCGCCCCCCACGACCTGCCCACCCCGGGGGCGCCTTAACGGCCAGCCCCCCTTGGCGGCGGTGGAAGTACTAAGTAGTCCCGCCGCCGCCATTACGTCTGCGGCCCCTTACAGGGGACCGACGGCCTCGTCGGGGTTGCCCCGCCGATGCTAGCCTCCTGGCGGAGAGGGGATCGGCTTCCCTCTCCCTCTCCGCTGCCTCCTTCTGCGTTATGACAATCTCGCAGAAGGAGGCAAACGCTGCTCTTGACCTCTCGCTGCCGATCAGGTGGTCGACCACGACCGACAACGTGAGGTCCATCCCAATAACGCTCCTTAGGTCTCTGCGCGGCGCCGACCACGCTGGACATTCTTCCAGCGTATGCCGCGCAGAGTCCTGGGCCTCCTCGCAGTGGTGGCACTGCGATCTTCCCAGTGCCAGTTATGAACACACAGTTTGAGGAAACGGCGGTATGCAGGTAATTTAACTTATGCGCATGCATTGCTGCAACTTGTGCTGTATAATTTAGAATTTTTGTTACCGCGCCATCCGATTTTTATACATGTGCAAATACTCGTACACGCTGCATTGTATTTTTTTCCGCACGCGACAAGGAGGGGACAGAGGCGAGTTCCGGCTCGCGTCTGTCCCCACCCCCCGTCCCACCCCCCTGGTCGACCCGCATAAAACTTAAAAATATGATAAAATAAAAGATAAAATCAGTAAATGAAAACGTGTACAGATAAAATAGATAAAATAAAAGTCAATAAAGAAATAAATAATAATGAGTAAATAAATACAATGGACAAAACACAACAAACATAAGAAGGGGGGCAAAATAAAGGGGAATAAACGATAAAGATAAAATTCATAATATAGAATATAAAATATATGTAGAATAAAATGAAATATTATAAAATAAAAGGAGGGGGGTTGACCGACAGGTCGCATCTTTGTAGAGGCTTGGAGGGGATTATGGCACTACCTCGCCCCCCACGACCTGCCCACCCCGGGGGCGCCTTAACGGCCAGCCCCCCTTGGCGGCGGTGGAAGTACTAAGTAGTCCCGCCGCCGCCATTACGTCTGCGGCCCCTTACAGGGGGCCGACGGCCTCGTCGGGGTTGCCCCGCCGATGCTAGCCTCCAGGCGGAGAGGGGGTCGGCTTCCCTCTCCCTCTCCGCTGCCTCCTTCTGCGTTATGACAATCTCGCAGAAGGAGGCAAACGCTGCTCTTGACCTCTCGCTGCCGATCATATGGTCGACCACGACCGACAACGAGAGGTCCATCCCAATAACGCCCCTTAGGTATCTGCGCGTCGCCGACCACGCTGGACATTCTTCCAGCGTATGCCGCGCAGAGTCCTGGGCCTCCTCGCAGTGGTGGCACTGCGATCCTCCCAGTGCCAGTTATGAACACACAGTTTGAGGAAACGGCGGTATGCAGGTAATTTAACTTATGCGCATGCATTGCTGCAACTTGTGCTGTATAATTTAGAATTTTTGTTACCGCGCCATCCGATTTTTATACATGTGCAAATATTCGTACACGGTGCATTGTATTTTTTTCCGCACGCGACAAGGAGGGGACAGAGGCGAGTTCCGGCTCGCGTCTGTCCCCACCCCCCGTCCCACCCCCCTGGTCGACCCGCATAAAACTTAAAAATATGATAAATTAAAAGATAAAATCATTAAATGAAAACGTGTATAGATAAAATAGATAAAATAAAAGTTAATAAATAAATAAATAATAATAAGTAAATAAATACAATGGACAAAACACAACAAACATAAGAAGGGGGGCAAAATAAAGGGGAATAAACGATAAAGATAAAATTTATAATATAGAATATAAAATATATGTAGAATAAAATGAAATATTATAAAATAAAAGGAGGGGGGTTGACCGACAGGTCGCATCTTTGTAGAGGCTGGGAGGGGATTATTGCACTACCTCGCCCCCCACGACCTGCCCTCCCCGGGGGCGCCTTAACGGCCAGCCCCCCTTGGCGGCGGTGGAAGTACTAAGTAGTCCCGCCGCCGCCATTACGTCTGCGGCCCCTTACAGGGGGCCGACGGCCTCGTCGGGGTTGCCCCGCCGATGCTAGCCTCCAGGCGGAGAGGGGGTCGGCTTCTCTCTCCCTCTCCGCTGCCTCCTTCTGCGTTATGACAATCTCGCAGAAGGAGGCAAACGCTGCTCTTGACCTCTCGCTGCCGATCATGTGGTCGACCACGACCGACCACGAGAGGTCCATCCCAATAACGCCCCTTAGGTCTCTGCGCGGCGCCGACCACGCTGGACATTCTTCCAGCGTATGCCGCGCAGAGTCCTGGGCCTCCTCGCAGTGGTGACACTGCGATCCTCCCAGTGCCAGTTATGAACACACAGTTTGAGGAAACGGCGGTATGCAGGTAATTTAACTTATGCGCATGCATTGCTGCAACTTGTGCTGTATAATTTAGAATTTTTGTTACCGCGCCATCCGATTTTTATACATGTGCAAATATTCGTACACGGTGCATTGTATTTTTTTCCGCACGCGACAAGGAGGGGACAGAGGCGAGTTCCGGCTCGCGTCTGTCCCCACCCCCCGTCCCACCCCCCTGGTCGACCCGCATAAAACTTAAAAATATGATAAAATAAAAGATAAAATCAATAAATGAAAACGTGTATAGATAAAATAGATAAAATAAAAGTTAATAAATAAATAAATAATAATGAGTAAATAAATACAATGGACAAAACACAACAAACATAAGAAGGGGGGCAAAATAAAGGGGAATAAACGATAAAGATAAAATTCATAATATAGAATATAAAATATATGTAGAATAAAATGAAATATTATATAATAAAAGGAGGGGGGTTGACCGACAGGTCGCATCTTTGTAGAGGCGGGGAGGGGATTATTGCACTACCTCGACCCCCACGACCTGTCCACCCCGGGGGCGCCTTAACGGCCAGCCCCCCTTGGCGGCGCACAGTGCGGACAAATGGCCTAATATTCGGCACTTCTCTAAATTTGGTTATTAATGTATATATAGGTAATTTTTTTACAGAAAATGATATTTACCAATATAATTAATAAATTTATTAAGAAATTAACAATTTTTATTTAAACAAAAATATGTTTTTAAAAACTAACAAATTTAAAACGAAATTAATAATAAATGAACCATATTTAATATTAATAATAATAAACTTAGACAAATTATAATAGTATAAACAAAATTAACAAACTTAACAAAACGCTATTCGCTATCCGAGTCATCCTCGGTACTTTGAATGTGATCCAAAACGAATCATTCAATCCCGTGATCTTGCACATTTCTGATTAAATATTGATCAATTTCAGTAAAATCGCAAGATTTGCTTTGTGTTGTCTTTTCTCGCGATATTTCAATCTCTTCAGATAAATCGTCCACCCTGTATAATTATTGCAAAATTGTATTGTGCATAAAAATGATTATTATATGATTATTAATAACAATTTCCATCCTAATACGCATTTTTGCAAAAGAAATGTATTTCATATCGTGATATACACGAATATTGAATTTTTCTGTGGCGGACAAATGGCAAAATTTTGTACAAACATCCAAATTTGTTTACGAATGTATATGTATTGGTAATTATTCGCAGAAAATGAAATTTAACGATATAACTAATAAATTTATAAAGAAATTAACGAATTTTCCACAATACAACATAAAGGCAAGGTACGGGCACTTATTAAAACGTTTATAAAATTAAGAGTAGCAGTTAGTTGCAGGCTAAACTATGAAATTCTTAAACTACAACAAGTAATATATCCGAATATGTCAAAATCTCAGGATATTTTTTGCCTTTCTCGAGATATGTTAATTTGAAGTTTTATATGCAAGTAATAAATGAAACCACCGTTGAAAAGTTATACAAAAAATATATCTACTTTATTAAATGTAAAAAGAATGCATATACCTTGGTGAGCATTTTCCATTATACAGAATTATTATTGCAACACTGAGTTACAATTAATGTAATATTATTTGATTTTTGGGACTCTGGAGAGTGCGACACATGGTAAAATTTTTTATAAAAATCTAAATTTGGTTACTAATGTAAATGCAATAGTAATTATTCACAAAAAAAAATGTAACAATAAAATTAATAAATTTAAAAAAAAAATTAACAATATTTATGCATAAAAATTATTGTTATATGATTAATAATATCAATTACCACCTAATAAAACGTTTAGCCAAAGGAATTTATCGTACATCGTGATATACACGTGTAGTGAGATATGCCCCGTTTGTCCGCACTGTGCGGCGGTGGAAGTACTAAGTAGTCCCGCCGCCGCCATTACGTCTGCGGCCCCTTACAGGGGGCCGACGGCCTCGTCGGGGTTGCCCCGCCGATGCTAGCCTCCAGGCGGAGAGGGGGTCGGCTTCCCTCTCCCTCTCCGCTGCCTCCTTCTGCGTTATGACAATCTCGCAGAAGGAGGCAAACGCTGCTCTTGACCTCTCGCTGCCGATCATGTGGTCGACCACGACCGACAACGAGAGGTCCATCCCAATAACGCCCCTTAGGTCTCTGCGCGGCGCCGACAACGCTGGACATTCTTCCAGCGAATGCCGCGCAGAGTCCTGGGCCTCCTCGCAGTGGTGACACTGCGATCCTCCCAGTGCCAGTTATGAACACACAGTTTGAGGAAACGGCGGTATGCAGGTAATTTAACTTATGCGCATGCATTGCTGCAACTTGTGCTGTATAATTTAGAATTTTTGTTACCGCGCCATCCGATTTTTATACATGTGCAAATACTCGTACACGCTGCATTGTATTTTTTTCCGCACGCGACAAGGAGGGGACAGAGGCGAGTTCCGGCTCGCGTCTGTCCCCACCCCCCGTCCCACCTCCCCTGGTCGATCCGCATAAAACTTAAAAATATGATAAATTAAAAGATAAAATCAATAAATGAAAACGTGTATAGATAAAATAGATAAAATAAAAGTTAATAAATAAATAAATAATAATAAGTAAATAAATACAATGGACAAAACACAACAAACATAAGAAGGGGGGCAAAATAAAGGGGAATAAACGATAAAGATAAAATTTATAATATAGAATATAAAATATATGTAGAATAAAATGAAATATTATAAAATAAAAGGAGGGGGGTTGACCGACAGGTCGCATCTTTGTAGAGGCTGGGAGGGGATTATTGCACTACCTCGCCCCCCACGACCTGCCCACCCCGGGGGCGCCTTAACGGCCAGCCCCCCTTGGCGGCGGTGGAAGTACTAAGTAGTCCCGCCGCCGCCATTACGTCTGCGGCCCCTTACAGGGGGCCGACGGCCTCGTCGGGGTTGCCCCGCCGATGCTAGCCTCCAGGCGGAGAGGGGGTCGGCTTCCCTCTCCCTCTCCGCTGCCTCCTTCTGCGTTATGACAATCTCGCAGAAGGAGGCAAACGCTGCTCTTGACCTCTCGCTGCCGATCATGTGGTCGACCACGACCGACAACGAGAGGTCCATCCCAATAACGCCCCTTAGGTCTCTGCGCGGCGCCGACCACGCTGGACATTCTTCCAGCGTATGCCGCGCAGAGTCCTGGGCCTCCTCGCAGTGGTGACACTGCGATCCTCCCAGTGCCAGTTATGAACACACAGTTTGAGGAAACGGCGGTATGCAGGTAATTTGACTTATGCGCATGCATTGCTGCAACTTGTGCTGTATAATTTAGAATTTTTGTTACCGCGCCATCCGATTTTTATACATGTGCAAATACTCGTACACGCTGCATTGTATTTTTTTCCGCACGCGACAAGGAGGGGACAGAGGCGAGTTCCGGCTCGCGTCTGTCCCCACCCCCCGTCCCACCCCCCTGGTCGACCCGCATAAAACTTAAAAATATGATAAAATAAAAGATAAAATCAATAAATGAAAACGTGTATAGATAAAATAGATAAAATAAAAGTCAATAAAGAAATAAATAATAATGAGTAAATAAATACAATGGACAAAACACAACAAACATAAGAAGGGGGGCAAAATAAAGGGGAATAAACGATAAAGATAAAATTCATAATATAGAATATAAAATATATGTAGAATAAAATGAAATATTATATAATAAAAGGAGGGGGGTTGACCGACAGGTCGCATCTTTGTAGAGGCTGGGAGGGGATTATTGCACTACCTCGCCCCCCACGACCTGCCCACCCCGGGGGCGCCTTAACGGCCAGCCCCCCTTGGCGGCGGTGGAAGTACTAAGTAGTCCCGCCGCCGCCATTACGTCTGCGGCCCCTTACAGGGGGCCGACGGCCTCGTCGGGGTTGCCCCGCCGATGCTAGCCTCCAGGCGGAGAGGGGGTCGGCTTCTCTCTCCCTCTCCGCTGCCTCCTTCTGCGTTATGACAATCTCGCAGAAGGAGGCAAACGCTGCTCTTGACCTCTCGCTGCCGATCATGTGGTCGACCACGACCGACAACGAGAGGTCCATCCCAATAACGCCCCTTAGGTCTCTGCGCGGCGCCGATCACGCTGGACATTCTTCCAGCGTATGCCGCGCAGAGTCCTGGGCCTCCTCGCAGTGGTGACACTGCGATCCTCCCAGTGCCAGTTATGAACACACAGTTTGAGGAAACGGCGGTATGCAGGTAATTTAACTTATGCGCATGCATTGCTGCAACTTGTGCTGTATAATTTAGAATTTTTGTTGCCGCGCCATCCGATTTTTATACATGTGCAAATACTCGTACACGCTGCATTGTATTTTTTTCCGCACGCGACAAGGAGGGGACAGAGGCGAGTTCCGGCTCGCGTCTGTCCCCACCCCCCGTCCCACCCCCCTGGTCGACCCGCATAAAACTTAAAAATATGATAAAATAAAAGATAAAATCAATAAATGAAAACGTGTATAGATAAAATAGATAAAATAAAAGTCAATAAAGAAATAAATAATAATGAGTAAATAAATACAATGGACAAAACACAACAAACATAAGAAGGGGGCAAAATAAAGGGGAATAAACGATAAAGATAAAATTCATAATATAGAATATAAAATATATGTAGAATAAAATGAAATATTATATAATAAAAGGAGGGGGGTTGACCGACAGGTCGCATCTTTGTAGAGGCGGGGAGGGGATTATTGCACTACCTCGCCCCCCACGACCTGTCCACCCCGGGGGCGCCTTAACGGCCAGCCCCCCTTGGCGGCGGTGGAAGTACTAAGTAGTCCCGCCGCCGCCATTACGTCTGCGGCCCCTTACAGGGGGCCGACGGCCTCGTCGGGGTTGCCCCGCCGATGCTAGCCTCCTGGCGGAGAGGGGGTCGGCTTCCCTCTCCCTCTCCGCTGCCTCCTTCTGCGTTATGACAATCTCGCAGAAGGAGGCAAACGCTGCTCTTGACCTCTCGCTGCCGATCATGTGGTCGACCACGACCGACAACGAGAGGTCCATCCCAATAACGCCCCTTAGGTCTCTGCGCGGCGCCGACCACGCTGGACATTCTTCCAGCGTATGCCGCGCAGAGTCCTGGGCCTCCTCGCAGTGGTGGCACTGCGATCCTCCCAGTGCCAGTTATGAACACACAGTTTGAGGAAACGGCGGTATGCAGGTAATTTAACTTATGCGCATGCATTGCTGCAACTTGTGCTGTATAATTTAGAATTTTTGTTACCGCGCCATCCGATTTTTATACATGTGCAAATACTCGTACACGCTGCATTGTATTTTTTTCCGCACGCGACAAGGAGGGGACAGAGGCGAGTTCCGGCTCGCGTCTGTCCCCACCCCCCGTCCCACCTCCCCTGGTCGACCCGCATAAAACTTAAAAATATGATAAATTAAAAGATAAAATCAATAAATGAAAACGTGTATAGATAAAATAGATAAAATAAAAGTTAATAAATAAATAAATAATAATAAGTAAATAAATACAATGGACAAAACACAACAAACATAAGAAGGGGGGCAAAATAAAGGGGAATAAACGATAAAGATAAAATTTATAATATAGAATATAAAATATATGTAGAATAAAATGAAATATTATAAAATAAAAGGAGGGGGGTTGACCGACAGGTCGCATCTTTGTAGAGGCTTGGAGGGGATTATGGCACTACCTCGCCCCCCACGACCTGCCCACCCCGGGGGCGCCTAAACGGCCAGCCCCCCTTGGCGGCGGTGGAAGTACTAAGTAGTCCCGCCGCCGCCATTACGTCTGCGGCCCCTTACAGGGGGCCGACGGCCTCGTCGGGGTTGCCCCGCCGATGCTAGCCTCCAGGCGGAGAGGGGGTCGGCTTCCCTCTCCCTCTCCGCTGCCTCCTTCTGCGTTATCACAATCTCGCAGAAGGAGGCAAACGCTGCTCTTGACCTCTCGCTGCCGATCATGTGGTCGACCACGACCGACAACGAGGGGTCCATCCCAATAATGCCCGTTAGGTCTCTGCGCGGCGCCGACCACGCTGGACATTCTTCCAGCGTATGCCGCGCAGAGTCCTGGGCCTCCTCGCAGTGGTGGCACTGCGATCTTCCCAGTGCCAGTTATGAACACACAGTTTGAGGAAACGGCGGTATGCAGGTAATTTAACTTATGCGCATGCATTGCTGCAACTTGTGCTGTATAATTTAGAATTTTTGTTACCGCGCCATCCGATTTTTATACATGTGCAAATACTCGTACACGCTGCATTGTATTTTTTTCCGCACGCGACAAGGAGGGGACAGAGGCGAGTTCCGGCTCGCGCCTGTCCCCACCCCCCGTCCCACCCCCCTGGTCGACCCGCATAAAACTTAAAAATATGATAAAATAAAAGATAAAATCAATAAATGAAAACGTGTATAGATAAAATAGATAAAATAAAAGTCAATAAAGAAATAAATAATAATGAGTAAATAAATACAATGGACAAAACACAACAAACATAAGAAGGGGGGCAAAATAAAGGGGAATAAACGATAAATATAAAATTCATAATATAGAATATAAAATATATGTAGAATAAAATGAAATATTATATAATAAAAGGAGGGGGGTTGACCGACAGGTCGCATCTTTGTAGAGGCGGGGAGGGGATTATTGCACTACCTCGCCCCCCACGACCTGCCCACCCCGGGGGCGCCTTAACGGCCAGCCCCCCTTGGCGGCGGTGGAAGTACTAAGTAGTCCCGCCGCCGCCATTACGTCTGCGGCCCCTTACAGGGGGCCGACGGCCTCGTCGGGGTTGCCCCGCCGATGCTAGCCTCCTGGCGGAGAGGGGGTCGGCTTCCCTCTCCCTCTCCGCTGCCTCCTTCTGCGTTATGACAATCTCGCAGAAGGAGGCAAACGCTGCTCTTGACCTCTCGCTGCCGATCATGTGGTCGACCACGACCGACAACGAGAGGTTCATCCCAATAACGCCCCTTAGGTCTCTGCGCGGCGCCGACCACGCTGGACATTCTTCCAGCGTATGCCGCGCAGAGTCCTGGGCCTCCTCGCAGTGGTGGCACTGCGATCTTCCCAGTGCCAGTTATGAACACACAGTTTGAGGAAACGGCGGTATGCAGGTAATTTAACTTATGCGCATGCATTGCTGCAACTTGTGCTGTATAATTTAGAATTTTTGTTACCGCGCCATCCGATTTTTATACATGTGCAAATACTCGTACACGCTGCACTGTATTTTTTTCCGCACGCGACAAGGAGGGGACAGAGGCGAGTTCCGGCTCGCGTCTGTCCCCACCCCCCGTCCCACCCCCCTGGTCGACCCGCATAAAACTTAAAAATATGATAAAATAAAAGATAAAATCAATAAATGAAAACGTGTATAGATAAAATAGATAAAATAAAAGTTAATAAATAAATAAATAATAATAAGTAAATAAATACAATGGACAAAACACAACAAACATAAGAAGGGGGGCAAAATAAAGGGGAATAAACGATAAAAATAAAATTTATAATATAGAATATAAAATATATGTAGAATAAAATGAAATATTATAAAATAAAAGGAGGGGGGTTGACCGACAGGTCGCATCTTTGTAGAGGCTGGGAGGGGATTATTGCACTACCTCACCCCCCACGACCTGCCCACCCCGGGGGCGCCTTAACGGCCAGCCCCCCTTGGCGGCGGTGGAAGTACTAAGTAGTCCCGCCGCCGCCATTACGTCTGCGGCCCCTTACAGGGGGCCGACGGCCTCGTCGGGGTTGCCCCGCCGATGCTAGCCTCCAGGCGGAGAGGGGGTCGGCTTCCCTCTCCCTCACCGCTGCCTCCTTCTGCGTTATGACAATCTCGCAGAAGGAGGCAAACGCTGCTCTTGACCTCTCGCTGCCGATCATGTGGTCGACCACGACCGACAACGAGAGGTCCATCCCAATAACGCCCCTTAGGTCTCTGCGCGGCGCCGACCACGCTGGACATTCTTCCAGCGTATGCCGCGCAGAGCCCTGGGCCTCCTCGCAGTGGTGGCACTGCGATCTTCCCAGTGCCAGTTATGAACACACAGTTTGAGGAAACGGCGGTATGCAGGTAATTTAACTTATGCGCATGCATTGCTGCAACTTGTGCTGTATAATTTAGAATTTTTGTTACCGCGCCATCCGATTTTTATACATGTGCAAATACTCGTACACACTGCATTGTATTTTTTTCCGCACGCGACAAGGAGGGGACAGAGGCGAGTTCCGGCTCGCGTCTGTCCCCACCCCCCGTCCCACCCCCCTGGTCGACCCGCATAAAACTTAAAAATATGATAAAATAAAAGATAAAATCAATAAATGAAAACGTGTGTAGATAAAATAGATAAAATAAAAGTCAATAAAGAAATAAATAATAATGAGTAAATAAATACAATGGACAAAACACAACAAACATAAGAAGGGGGGCAAAATAAAGGGGAATAAACGATAAAAATAAAATTCATAATATAGAATATAAAATATATGTAGAATAAAATGAAATATTATATAATAAAAGGAGGGGGGTTGACCCGACAGGTCGCATCTTTGTAGAGGCGGGGAGGGGATTATTGCACTACCTCGCCCCCCACGACCTGCCCACCCCGGGGGCGCCTTAACGGCCAGCCCCCCTTGGCGGCGGTGGAAGTACTAAGTAGTCCCGCCGCCGCCATTACGTCTGCGGCCCCTTACAGGGGGCCGACGGCCTCGTCGGGGTTGCCCCGCCGATGCTAGCCTCCTGGCGGAGAGGGGGTCGGCTTCCCTCTCCCTCTCCGCTGCCTCCTTCTGCGTTATGACAATCTCGCAGAAGGAGGCAAACGCTGCTCTTGACCTCTCGCTGCCGATCAGGTGGTCGACCACGACCGACAACGAGAGGTCCATCCCAATAACGCCCCTTAGGTCTCTGCGCGGCGCCGACCACGCTGGACATTCTTCCAGCGTATGCCGCGCAGAGCCCTGGGCCTCCTCGCAGTGGTGGCACTGCGATCCTCCCAGTGCCAGTTATGAACACACAGTTTGAGGAAACGGCGGTATGCAGGTAATTTAACTTATGCGCATGCATTGCTGCAACTTGTGCTGTATAATTTAGAATTTTTGTTACCGCGCCATCCGATTTTTATACATGTGCAAATACTCGTACACGCTGCATTGTATTTTTTTCCGCACGCGACAAGGAGGGGACAGAGGCGAGTTCCGGCTCGCGTCTGTCCCCACCCCCCGTCCCACCCCCCAGGTCGACCCGCATAAAGCTTAAAAATATGATAATATAAAAGATAAAATCAATAAATGAAAACGTGTATAGATAAAATAGATAAAATAAAAGTCAATAAAGAAATAAATAATAATGAGTAAATAAATACAATGGACAAAACACAACAAACATAAGAAGGGGGGCAAAATAAAGGGGAATAAACGATAAAGATAAAATTCATAATATAGAATATAAAATATATGTAGAATAAAATGAAATATTATAAAATAAAAGGAGGGGGGTTGACCGACAGGTCGCATCTTTGTAGAGGCGGGGAGGGGATTATTGCACTACCTCGCCCCCCACGACCTGCCCACCCCGGGGGCGCCTTAACGGCCAGCCCCCCTTGGCGGCGGTGGAAGTACTAAGTAGTCCCGCCGCCGCCATTACGTCTGCGGCCCCTTACAGGGGGCCGACGGCCTCGTCGGGGTTGCCCCGCCGATGCTAGCCTCCTGGCGGAGAGGGGGTCGGCTTCCCTCTCCCTCTCCGCTGCCTCCTTCTGCGTTATGACAATCTCGCAGAAGGAGGCAAACGCTGCTCTTGACCTCTCGCTGCCGATCATGTGGTCGACCACGACCGACAACGAGAGGTCCATCCCAATAACGCCCCTTAGGTCTCTGCGCGGCGCCGACCACGCTGGACATTCTTCCAGCGTATGCCGCGCAGAGTCCTGGGCCTCCTCGCAGTGGTGGCACTGCGATCTTCCCAGTGCCAGTTATGAACACACAGTTTGAGGAAACGGCGGTATGCAGGTAATTTAACTTATGCGCATGCATTGCTGCAACTTGTGCTGTATAATTTAGAATTTTTGTTACCGCGCCATCCGATTTTTATACATGTGCAAATACTCGTACACTCTGCATTGTATTTTTTTCCGCACGCGACAAGGAGGGGACAGAGGCGAGTTCCGGCTCGCGTCTGTCCCCACCCCCCGTCCCACCCCCCGTCCCACCCCCCTGGTCGACCCGCATAAAACTTAAAAATATGATAAAATAAAAGATAAAATCAGTAAATGAAAACGTGTACAGATAAAATAGATAAAATAAAAGTCAATAAAGAAATAAATAATAATGAGTAAATAAATACAATGGACAAAACACAACAAACATAAGAAGGGGGGCAAAATAAAGGGGAATAAACGATAAAGATAAAATTCATAATATAGAATATAAAATATATGTAGAATAAAATGAAATATTATAAAATAAAAGGAGGGGGGTTGACCGACAGGTCGCATCTTTGTAGAGGCGGAGAGGGGATTATTGCACTACCTCGCCCCCCACGACCTGCCCACCCCGGGGGCGCCTTAACGGCCAGCCCCCCTTGGCGGCGGTGGAAGTACTAAGTAGTCCCGCCGCCGCCATTACGTCTGCGGCCCCTTACAGGGGGCCGACGGCCTCGTCGGGGTTGCCCCGCCGATGCTAGCCTCCTGGCGGAGAGGGGGTCGGCTTCCCTCTCCCTCTCCGCTGCCTCCTTCTGCGTTATGACAATCTCGCAGAAGGAGGCAAACGCTGCTCTTGACCTCTCGCTGCCGATCATGTGGTCGACCACGACCGACAACGAGAGGTCCATCCCAATAACGCCCCTTAGGTCTCTGCGCGGCGCCGACCACGCTGGACATTCTTCCAGCGTATGCCGCGCAGAGTCCTGGGCCTCCTCGCAGTGGTGGCACTGCGATCCTCCCAGTGCCAGTTATGAACACACAGTTTGAGGAAACGGCGGTATGCAGGTAATTTAACTTATGCGCATGCATTGCTGCAACTTGTGCTGTATAATTTAGAATTTTTGTTACCGCGCCATCCGATTTTTATACATGTGCAAATACTCGTACACACTGCATTGTATTTTTTTCCGCACGCGACAAGGAGGGGACAGAGGCGAGTTCCGGTTCGCGTCTGTCCCCACCCCCCGTCCCACCCCCCTGGTCGACCCGCATAAAACTTAAAAATATGATAAAATAAAAGATAAAATCAATAAATGAAAACGTGTATAGATAAAATAGATAAAATAAAAGTTAATAAATAAATAAATAATAATGAGTAAATAAATACAATGGACAAAACACAACAAACATAAGAAGGGGGGCAAAATAAAGGGGAATAAACGATAAAGATAAAATTCATAATATAGAATATAAAATATATGTAGAATAAAATGAAATATTATAAAATAAAAGGAGGGGGGTTGACCGAGAGGTCGCATCTTTGTAGAGGCGGGGAGGGGATTATTGCACTACCTCGCCCCCCACGACCTGCCCACCCCGGGGGCGCCTTAACGTCCAGCCCCCCTTGGCGGCGGTGGAAGTACTAAGTAGTCCCGCCGCCGCCATTACGTCTGCGGCCCCTTACAGGGGGCCGACGGCCTCGTCGGGGTTGCCCCGCCGATGCTAGCCTCCTGGCGGAGAGGGGGTCGGCTTCCCTCTCCCTCTCCGCTGCCTCCTTCTGCGTTATGACAATCTCGCAGAAGGAGGCAAACGCTGCTCTTGACCTCTCGCTGCCGATCAGGTGGTCGACCACGACCGACAACGTGAGGTCCATCCCAATAACGCTCCTTAGGTCTCTGCGCGGCGCCGACCACGCTGGACATTCTTCCAGCGTATGCCGCGCAGAGCCCTGGGCCTCCTCGCAGTGGTGGCACTGCGATCCTCCCAGTGCCAGTTATGAACACACAGTTTGAGGAAACGGCGGTATGCAGGTAATTTAACTTATGCGCATGCATTGCTGCAACTTGTGCTGTATAATTTAGAATTTTTGTTACCGCGCCATCCGATTTTTATACATGTGCAAATACTCGTACACGCTGCATTGTATTTTTTTCCGCACGCGACAAGGAGGGGACAGAGGCGAGTTCCGGCTCGCGTCTGTCCCCACCCCCCGTCCCACCCCCCAGGTCGACCCGCATAAAGCTTAAAAATATGATAATATAAAAGATAAAATCAATAAATGAAAACGTGTATAGATAAAATAGATAAAATAAAAGTCAATAAAGAAATAAATAATAATGAGTAAATACATACAATGGACAAAACACAACAAACATAAGAAGGGGGGCAAAATAAAGGGGAATAAACGAAAAAGATAAAATTCATAATATAGAATATAAAATATATGTAGAATAAAATGAAATATTATAAAATAAAAGGAGGGGGGTTGACCGACAGGTCGCATCTTTGTAGAGGCGGGGAGGGGATTATTGCACTACCTCGCCCCCCACGACCTGCCCACCCCGGGGGCGCCTTAACGGCCAGCCCCCCTTGGCGGCGGTGGAAGTACTAAGTAGTCCCGCCGCCGCCATTACGTCTGCGGCCCCTTACAGGGGGCCGACGGCCTCGTCGGGGTTGCCCCGCCGATGCTAGCCTCCTGGCGGAGAGGGGGTCGGCTTCCCTCTCCCTCTCCGCTGCCTCCTTCTGCGTTATGACAATCTCGCAGAAGGAGGCAAACGCTGCTCTTGACCTCTCGCTGCCGATCATGTGGTCGACCACGACCGACAACGAGAGGTCCATCCCAATAATGCCCCTTAGGTCTCTGCGCGGCGCCGACCACGCTGGACATTCTTCCAGCGTATGCCGCGCAGAGTCCTGGGCCTCCTCGCAGTGGTGGCACTGCGATCTTCCCAGTGCCAGTTATGAACACACAGTTTGAGGAAACGGCGGTATGCAGGTAATTTAACTTATGCGCATGCATTGCTGCAACTTGTGCTGTATAATTTAGAATTTTTGTTACCGCGCCATCCGATTTTTATACATGTGCAAATACTCGTACACGCTGCATTGTATTTTTTTCCGCACGCGACAAGGAGGGGACAGAGGCGAGTTCCGGCTCGCGTCTGTCCCCACCCCCCGTCCCACCCCCTGGTCGACCCGCATAAAACTTAAAAATATGATAAAATAAAAGATAAAATCAGTAAATGAAAACGTGTACAGATAAAATAGATAAAATAAAAGTCAATAAAGAAATAAATAATAATGAGTAAATAAATACAATGGACAAAACACAACAAACATAAGAAGGGGGGCAAAATAAAGGGGAATAAACGATAAAGATAAAATTCATAATATAGAATATAAAATATATGTAGAATAAAATGAAATATTATAAAATAAAAGGAGGGGGGTTGACCGACAGGTCGCATCTTTGTAGAGGCTTGGAGGGGATTATGGCACTACCT
The DNA here is from genome assembly GCF_051020765.1 of Lasioglossum baleicum. Lineage (NCBI taxonomy): Eukaryota > Metazoa > Arthropoda > Insecta > Hymenoptera > Halictidae > Lasioglossum > Lasioglossum baleicum. The sequence goes on from NW_027469123.1 coordinate 413,563, forward strand.
CGCCCCCCACGACCTGCCCACCCCGGGGGCGCCTTAACGGCCAGCCCCCTTGGCGGCGGTGGAAGTACTAAGTAGTCCCGCCGCCGCCATTACGTCTGCGGCCCCTTACAGGGGGCCGACGGCCTCGTCGGGGTTGCCCCGCCGATGCTAGCCTCCAGGCGGAGAGGGGGTCGGCTTCCCTCTCCCTCTCCGCTGCCTCCTTCTGCGTTATGACAATCTCGCAGAAGGAGGCAAACGCTGCTCTTGACCTCTCGCTGCCGATCATATGGTCGACCACGACCGACAACGAGAGGTCCATCCCAATAACGCCCCTTAGGTATCTGCGCGTCGCCGACCACGCTGGACATTCTTCCAGCGTATGCCGCGCAGAGTCCTGGGCCTCCTCGCAGTGGTGGCACTGCGATCCTCCCAGTGCCAGTTATGAACACACAGTTTGAGGAAACGGCGGTATGCAGGTAATTTAACTTATGCGCATGCATTGCTGCAACTTGTGCTGTATAATTTAGAATTTTTGTTACCGCGCCATCCGATTTTTATACATGTGCAAATATTCGTACACGGTGCATTGTATTTTTTTCCGCACGCGACAAGGAGGGGACAGAGGCGAGTTCCGGCTCGCGTCTGTCCCCACCCCCCGTCCCACCCCCCTGGTCGACCCGCATAAAACTTAAAAATATGATAAAATAAAAGATAAAATCAATAAATGAAAACGTGTATAGATAAAATAGATAAAATAAAAGTTAATAAATAAATAAATAATAATGAGTAAATAAATACAATGGACAAAACACAACAAACATAAGAAGGGGGGCAAAATAAAGGGGAATAAACGATAAAGATAAAATTCATAATATAGAATATAAAATATATGTAGAATAAAATGAAATATTATAAAATAAAAGGAGGGGGGTTGACCGACAGGTCGCATCTTTGTAGAGGCTGGGAGGGGATTATTGCACTACCTCGCCCCCCACGACCTGCCCTCCCCGGGGGCGCCTTAACGGCCAGCCCCCCTTGGCGGCGGTGGAAGTACTAAGTAGTCCCGCCGCCGCCATTACGTCTGCGGCCCCTTACAGGGGGCCGACGGCCTCGTCGGGGTTGCCCCGCCGATGCTAGCCTCCAGGCGGAGAGGGGGTCGGCTTCTCTCTCCCTCTCCGCTGCCTCCTTCTGCGTTATGACAATCTCGCAGAAGGAGGCAAACGCTGCTCTTGACCTCTCGCTGCCGATCATGTGGTCGACCACGACCGACCACGAGAGGTCCATCCCAATAACGCCCCTTAGGTCTCTGCGCGGCGCCGACCACGCTGGACATTCTTCCAGCGTATGCCGCGCAGAGTCCTGGGCCTCCTCGCAGTGGTGACACTGCGATCCTCCCAGTGCCAGTTATGAACACACAGTTTGAGGAAACGGCGGTATGCAGGTAATTTAACTTATGCGCATGCATTGCTGCAACTTGTGCTGTATAATTTAGAATTTTTGTTACCGCGCCATCCGATTTTTATACATGTGCAAATACTCGTACACGCTGCATTGTATTTTTTTCCGCACGCGACAAGGAGGGGACAGAGGCGAGTTCCGGCTCGCGTCTGTCCCCACCCCCCGTCCCACCCCCCTGGTCGACCCGCATAAAACTTAAAAATATGATAAAATAAAAGATAAAATCAATAAATGAAAACGTGTATAGATAAAATAGATAAAATAAAAGTCAATAAAGAAATAAATAATAATGAGTAAATAAATACAATGGACAAAACACAACAAACATAAGAAGGGGGGCAAAATAAAGGGGAATAAACGATAAAGATAAAATTCATAATATAGAATATAAAATATATGTAGAATAAAATGAAATATTATATAATAAAAGGAGGGGGGTTGACCGACAGGTCGCATCAATGTAGAGGCGGGGAGGGAATTATTGCACTACCTCGCCCCCCACGACCTGTCCACCCCGGGGGCGCCTTAACGGCCAGCCCCCCTTGGCGGCGGTGGAAGTACTAAGTAGTCCCGCCGCCGCCATTACGTCTGCGGCCCCTTACAGGGGGCCGACGGCCTCGTCGGGGTTGCCCCGCCGATGCTAGCCTCCTGGCGGAGAGGGGGTCGGCTTCCCACTCCCTCTCCGCTGCCTCCTTCTGCGTTATGACAATCTCGCAGAAGGAGGCAAACGCTGCTCTTGACCTCTCGCTGCCGATCATGTGGTCGACCACGACCGACAACGAGAGGTCCATCCCAATAACGCCCCTTAGGTCTCTGCGCGTCGCCGACCACGCTGGACATTCTTCCAGCGTATGCCGCGCAGAGTCCTGGGCCTCCTCGCAGTGGTGGCACTGCGATCCTCCCAGTGCCAGTTATGAACACACAGTTTGAGGAAACGGCGGTATGCAGGTAATTTAACTTATGCGCATGCATTGCTGCAACTTGTGCTGTATAATTTAGAATTTTTGTTACCGCGCCATCCGATTTTTATACATGTGCAAATACTCGTACACGCTGCATTGTATTTTTTTCCGCACGCGACAAGGAGGGGACAGAGGCGAGTTCCGGCTCGCGTCTGTCCCCACCCCCCGTCCCAACCCCCTGGTCGACCCGCATAAAACTTAAAAATATGATAAAATAAAAGATAAAATCAATAAATGAAAACGTGTATAGATAAAATAGATAAAATATAAGTCAATAAAGAAATAAATAATAATGAGTAAATAAATACAATGGACAAAACACAACAAACATAAGAAGGGGGGCAAAATAAAGGGGAATAAACGATAAAGATAAAATTTATAATATAGAATATAAAATATATGTAGAATAAAATGAAATATTATAAAATAAAAGGAGGGGGGTTGACCGACAGGTCGCATCTTTGTAGAGGCTGGGAGGGGATTATTGCACTACCTCGCCCCCCACGACCTGCCCTCCCCGGGGGCGCCTTAACGGCCAGCCCCCCTTGGCGGCGGTGGAAGTACTAAGTAGTCCCGCCGCCGCCATTACGTCTGCGGCCCCTTACAGGGGGCCGACGGCCTCGTCGGGGTTGCCCCGCCGATGCTAGCCTCCAGGCGGAGAGGGGGTCGGCTTCTCTCTCCCTCTCCGCTGCCTCCTTCTGCGTTATGACAATCTCGCAGAAGGAGGCAAACGCTGCTCTTGACCTCTCGCTGCCGATCATGTGGTCGACCACGACCGACCACGAGAGGTCCATCCCAATAACGCCCCTTAGGTCTCTGCGCGGCGCCGACCACGCTGGACATTCTTCCAGCGTATGCCGCGCAGAGTCCTGGGCCTCCTCGCAGTGGTGACACTGCGATCCTCCCAGTGCCAGTTATGAACACACAGTTTGAGGAAACGGCGGTATGCAGGTAATTTAACTTATGCGCATGCATTGCTGCAACTTGTGCTGTATAATTTAGAATTTTTGTTACCGCGCCATCCGATTTTTATACATGTGCAAATATTCGTACACGGTGCATTGTATTTTTTTCCGCACGCGACAAGGAGGGGACAGAGGCGAGTTCCGGCTCGCGTCTGTCCCCACCCCCCGTCCCACCCCCCTGGTCGACCCGCATAAAACTTAAAAATATGATAAAATAAAAGATAAAATCAATAAATGAAAACGTGTATAGATAAAATAGATAAAATAAAAGTTAATAAATAAATAAATAATAATGAGTAAATAAATACAATGGACAAAACACAACAAACATAAGAAGGGGGGCAAAATAAAGGGGAATAAACGATAAAGATAAAATTCATAATATAGAATATAAAATATATGTAGAATAAAATGAAATATTATATAATAAAAGGAGGGGGGTTGACCGACAGGTCGCATCTTTGTAGAGGCGGGGAGGGGATTATTGCACTACCTCGACCCCCACGACCTGTCCACCCCGGGGGCGCCTTAACGGCCAGCCCCCCTTGGCGGCGCACAGTGCGGACAAATGGCCTAATATTCGGCACTTCTCTAAATTTGGTTATTAATGTATATATAGGTAATTTTTTTACAGAAAATGATATTTACCAATATAATTAATAAATTTATTAAGAAATTAACAATTTTTATTTAAACAAAAATATGTTTTTAAAAACTAACAAATTTAAAACGAAATTAATAATAAATGAACCATATTTAATATTAATAATAATAAACTTAGACAAATTATAATAGTATAAACAAAATTAACAAACTTAACAAAACGCTATTCGCTATCCGAGTCATCCTCGGTACTTTGAATGTGATCCAAAACGAATCATTCAATCCCGTGATCTTGCACATTTCTGATTAAATATTGATCAATTTCAGTAAAATCGCAAGATTTGCTTTGTGTTGTCTTTTCTCGCGATATTTCAATCTCTTCAGATAAATCGTCCACCCTGTATAATTATTGCAAAATTGTATTGTGCATAAAAATGATTATTATATGATTATTAATAACAATTTCCATCCTAATACGCATTTTTGCAAAAGAAATGTATTTCATATCGTGATATACACGAATATTGAATTTTTCTGTGGCGGACAAATGGCAAAATTTTGTACAAACATCCAAATTTGTTTACGAATGTATATGTATTGGTAATTATTCGCAGAAAATGAAATTTAACGATATAACTAATAAATTTATAAAGAAATTAACGAATTTTCCACAATACAACATAAAGGCAAGGTACGGGCACTTATTAAAACGTTTATAAAATTAAGAGTAGCAGTTAGTTGCAGGCTAAACTATGAAATTCTTAAACTACAACAAGTAATATATCCGAATATGTCAAAATCTCAGGATATTTTTTGCCTTTCTCGAGATATGTTAATTTGAAGTTTTATATGCAAGTAATAAATGAAACCACCGTTGAAAAGTTATACAAAAAATATATCTACTTTATTAAATGTAAAAAGAATGCATATACCTTGGTGAGCATTTTCCATTATACAGAATTATTATTGCAACACTGAGTTACAATTAATGTAATATTATTTGATTTTTGGGACTCTGGAGAGTGCGACACATGGTAAAATTTTTTATAAAAATCTAAATTTGGTTACTAATGTAAATGCAATAGTAATTATTCACAAAAAAAAATGTAACAATAAAATTAATAAATTTAAAAAAAAAATTAACAATATTTATGCATAAAAATTATTGTTATATGATTAATAATATCAATTACCACCTAATAAAACGTTTAGCCAAAGGAATTTATCGTACATCGTGATATACACGTGTAGTGAGATATGCCCCGTTTGTCCGCACTGTGCGGCGGTGGAAGTACTAAGTAGTCCCGCCGCCGCCATTACGTCTGCGGCCCCTTACAGGGGGCCGACGGCCTCGTCGGGGTTGCCCCGCCGATGCTAGCCTCCTGGCGGAGAGGGGGTCGGCTTCCCTCTCCCTCTCCGCTGCCTCCTTCTGCGTTATGACAATCTCGCAGAAGGAGGCAAACGCTGCTCTTGACCTCTCGCTGCCGATCATGTGGTCGACCACGACCGACAACGAGAGGTCCATCCCAATAACGCCCCTTAGGTCTCTGCGCGTCGCCGACCACGCTGGACATTCTTCCAGCGTATGCCGCGCAGAGTCCTGGGCCTCCTCGCAGTGGTGGCACTGCGATCCTCCCAGTGCCAGTTATCAACACACAGTTTGAGGAAACGGCGGTATGCAGGTAATTTAACTTATGCGCATGCATTGCTGCAACTTGTGCTGTATAATTTAGAATTTTTGTTACCGCGCCATCCGATTTTTATACATGTGCAAATATTCGTACACGGTGCATTGTATTTTTTTCCGCACGCGACGAGGAGGGGACAGAGGCGAGTTCCGGCTCGCGTCTGTCCCCTCCCCCCGTCCCGCCCCCCCTGGTCGACCCGCATAAAGCTTAAAAATATGATAATATAAAAGATAAAATCAATAAATGAAAACGTGTATAGATAAAATAGATAAAATAAAAGTCAATAAAGAAATAAATAATAATGTGTAAATAAATACAATGGACAAAACACAACAAACATAAGAAGGGGGGCAAAATAAAGGGGAATAAACGATAAAGATAAAATTCATAATATAGAATATAAAATATATGTAGAATAAAATGAAATATTATAAAATAAAAGGAGGGGGGTTGACCGACAGGTCGCATCTTTGTAGAGGCGGGGAGGGGATTATTGCACTACCTCGCCCCCCACGACCTGCCCACCCCGGGGGCGCCTTAACGGCCAGCCCCCCTTGGCGGCGGTGGAAGTACTAAGTAGTCCCGCCGCCGCCATTACGTCTGCGGCCCCTTACAGGGGGCCGACGGCCTCGTCGGGGTTGCCCCGCCGATGCTAGCCTCCAGGCGGAGAGGGGGTCGGCTTCCCTCTCCCTCTCCGCTGCCTCCTTCTGCGTTATGACAATCTCGCAGAAGGAGGCAAACGCTGCTCTTGACCTCTCGCTGCCGATCATGTGGTCGACCACGACCGACAACGAGAGGTCCATCCCAATAACGCCCCTTAGGTCTCTGCGCGGCGCCGACCACGCTGGACATTCTTCCAGCGAATGCCGCGCAGAGTCCTGGGCCTCCTCGCAGTGGTGACACTGCGATCCTCCCAGTGCCAGTTATGAACACACAGTTTGAGGAAACGGCGGTATGCAGGTAATTTAACTTATGCGCATGCATTGCTGCAACTTGTGCTGTATAATTTAGAATTTTTGTTACCGCGCCATCCGATTTTTATACATGTGCAAATACTCGTACACGCTGCATTGTATTTTTTTCCGCACGCGACAAGGAGGGGACAGAGGCGAGTTCCGGCTCGCGTCTGTCCCCACCCCCCGTCCCACCCCCCTGGTCGACCCGCATAAAACTTAAAAATATGATAAAATAAAAGATAAAATCAATAAATGAAAACGTGTATAGATAAAATAGATAAAATAAAAGTCAATAAAGAAATAAATAATAATGAGTAAATAAATACAATGGACAAAACACAACAAACATAAGAAGGGGGGCAAAATAAAGGGGAATAAACGATAAAGATAAAATTCATAATATAGAATATAAAATATATGTAGAATAAAATGAAATATTATATAATAAAAGGAGGGGGGTTGACCGACAGGTCGCATCAATGTAGAGGCGGGGGGGGGATTATTGCACTACCTCGCCCCCCACGACCTGCCCACCCCGGGGGCGCCTTAACGGCCAGCCCCCCTTGGCGGCGGTGGAAGTACTAAGTAGTCCCGCCGCCGCCATTACGTCTGCGGCCCCTTACAGGGGGCCGACGGCCTCGTCGGGGTTGCCCCGCCGATGCTAGCCTCCAGGCGGAGAGGGGGTCGGCTTCTCTCTCCCTCTCCGCTGCCTCCTTCTGCGTTATGACAATCTCGCAGAAGGAGGCAAACGCTGCTCTTGACCTCTCGCTGCCGATCATGTGGTCGACCACGACCGACAACGAGAGGTCCATCCCAATAACGCCCCTTAGGTCTCTGCGCGGCGCCGACCACGCTGGACATTCTTCCAGCGTATGCCGCGCAGAGTCCTGGGCCTCCTCGCAGTGGTGACACTGCGATCCTCCCAGTGCCAGTTATGAACACACAGTTTGAGGAAACGGCGGTATGCAGGTAATTTAACTTATGCGCATGCATTGCTGCAACTTGTGCTGTATAATTTAGAATTTTTGTTACCGCGCCATCCGATTTTTATACATGTGCAAATACTCGTACACGCTGCATTGTATTTTTTTCCGCACGCGACAAGGAGGGGACAGAGGCGAGTTCCGGCTCGCGTCTGTCCCCACTCCCCGTCCCACCCCCCTGGTCGACCCGCATAAAACTTAAAAATATGATAAAATAAAAGATAAAATCAATAAATGAAAACGTGTATAGATAAAATAGATAAAATAAAAGTCAATAAAGAAATAAATAATAATGAGTAAATAAATACAATGGACAAAACACAACAAACATAAGTAGGGGGGCAAAATAAAGGGGAATAAACGATAAAGATAAAATTCATAATATAGAATATAAAATATATGTAGAATAAAATGAAATATTATATAATAAAAGGAGGGGGGTTGACCGACAGGTCGCATCTTTGTAGAGGCGGGGAGGGGATTATTGCACTACCTCGCCCCCCACGACCTGTCCACCCCGGGGGCGCCTTAACGGCCAGCCCCCCTTGGCGGCGGTGGAAGTACTAAGTAGTCCCGCCGCCGCCATTACGTCTGCGGCCCCTTACAGGGGGCCGACGGCCTCGTCGGGGTTGCCCCGCCGATGCTAGCCTCCTGGCGGAGAGGGGGTCGGCTTCCCTCTCCCTCTCCGCTGCCTCCTTCTGCGTTATGACAATCTCGCAGAAGGAGGCAAACGCTGCTCTTGACCTCTCGCTGCCGATCATGTGGTCGACCACGACCGACAACGAGAGGTCCATCCCAATAACGCCCCTTAGGTCTCTGCGCGGCGCCGACCACGCTGGACATTCTTCCAGCGTATGCCGCGCAGAGTCCTGGGCCTCCTCGCAGTGGTGGCACTGCGATCCTCCCAGTGCCAGTTATGAACACACAGTTTGAGGAAACGGCGGTATGCAGGTAATTTAACTTATGCGCATGCATTGCTGCAACTTGTGCTGTATAATTTAGAATTTTTGTTACCGCGCCATCCGATTTTTATACATGTGCAAATACTCGTACACGCTGCATTGTATTTTTTTCCGCACGCGACAAGGAGGGGACAGAGGCGAGTTCCGGCTCGCGTCTGTCCCCACCCCCCGTCCCACCTCCCCTGGTCGACCCGCATAAAACTTAAAAATATGATAAATTAAAAGATAAAATCAATAAATGAAATCGTGTATAGATAAAATAGATAAAATAAAAGTTAATAAATAAATAAATAATAATAAGTAAATAAATACAATGGACAAAACACAACAAACATAAGAAGGGGGGCAAAATAAAGGGGAATAAACGATAAAGATAAAATTTATAATATAGAATATAAAATATATGTAGAATAAAATGAAATATTATAAAATAAAAGGAGGGGGGTTGACCGACAGGTCGCATCTTTGTAGAGGCTTGGAGGGGATTATGGCACTACCTCGCCCCCCACGACCTGCCCACCCCGGGGGCGCCTTAACGGCCAGCCCCCCTTGGCGGCGGTGGAAGTACTAAGTAGTCCCGCCGCCGCCATTACGTCTGCGGCCCCTTACAGGGGGCCGACGGCCTCGTCGGGGTTGCCCCGCCGATGCTAGCCTCCAGGCGGAGAGGGGGTCGGCTTCCCTCTCCCTCTCCGCTGCCTCCTTCTGCGTTATGACAATCTCGCAGAAGGAGGCAAACGCTGCTCTTGACCTCTCGCTGCCGATCATGTGGTCGACCACGACCGACAACGAGAGGTCCATCCCAATAACGCCCCTTAGGTCTCTGCGCGGCGCCGACCACGCTGGACATTCTTCCAGCGTATGCCGCGCAGAGCCCTGGGCCTCCTCGCAGTGGTGGCACTGCGATCTTCCCAGTGCCAGTTATGAACACACAGTTTGAGGAAACGGCGGTATGCAGGTAATTTAACTTATGCGCATGCATTGCTGCAACTTGTGCTGTATAATTTAGAATTTTTGTTACCGCGCCATCCGATTTTTATACATGTGCAAATACTCGTACACGCTGCACTGTATTTTTTTCCGCACGCGACAAGGAGGGGACAGAGGCGAGTTCCGGCTCGCGTCTGTCCCCACCCCCCGTCCCACCCCCCTGGTCGACCCGCATAAAACTTAAAAATATGATAAAATAAAAGATAAAATCAATAAATGAAAACGTGTATAGATAAAATAGATAAAATAAAAGTTAATAAATAAATAAATAATAATGAGTAAATAAATACAATGGACAAAACACAACAAACATAAGAAGGGGGGCAAAATAAAGGGGAATAAACGATAAAGATAAAATTCATAATATAGAATATAAAATATATGTAGAATAAAATGAAATATTATAAAATAAAAGGAGGGGGGTTGACCGACAGGTCGCATCTTTGTAGAGGCGGGGAGGGGATTATGGCACTACCTCGCCCCCCACGACCTGCCCACCCCGGGGGCGCCTTAACGGCCAGCCCCCCTTGGCGGCGGTGGAAGTACTAAGTAGTCCCGCCGCCGCCATTACGTCTGCGGCCCCTTACAGGGGGCCGACGGCCTCGTCGGGGTTGCCCCGCCGATGCTAGCCTCCTGGCGGAGAGGGGGTCGGCTTCCCTCTCCCTCTCCGCTGCCTCCTTCTGCGTTATGACAATCTCGCAGAAGGAGGCAAACGCTGCTCTTGACCTCTCGCTGCCGATCAGGTGGTCGACCACGACCGACAACGAGAGGTCCATCCCAATAACGCCCCTTAGGTCTCTGCGCGGCGCCGACCACGCTGGACATTCTTCCAGCGTATGCCGCGCAGAGCCCTGGGCCTCCTCGCAGTGGTGGCACTGCGATCCTCCCAGTGCCAGTTATGAACACACAGTTTGAGGAAACGGCGGTATGCAGGTAATTTAACTTATGCGCATGCATTGCTGCAACTTGTGCTGTATAATTTAGAATTTTTGTTACCGCGCCATCCGATTTTTATACATGTGCAAATACTCGTACACGCTGCATTGTATTTTTTTCCGCACGCGACAAGGAGGGGACAGAGGCGAGTTCCGGCTCGCGTCTGTCCCCACCCCCCGTCCCACCCCCCAGGTCGACCCGCATAAAGCTTAAAAATATGATAATATAAAAGATAAAATCAATAAATGAAAACGTGTATAGATAAAATAGATAAAATAAAAGTCAATAAAGAAATAAATAATAATGAGTAAATAAATACAATGGACAAAACACAACAAACATAAGAAGGGGGGCAAAATAAAGGGGAATAAACGATAAAGATAAAATTCATAATATAGAATATAAAATATATGTAGAATAAAATGAAATATTATAAAATAAAAGGAGGGGGGTTGACCGACAGGTCGCATCTTTGTAGAGGCGGGGAGGGGATTATTGCACTACCTCGCCCCCCACGACCTGCCCACCCCGGGGGCGCCTTAACGGCCAGCCCCCCTTGGCGGCGGTGGAAGTACTAAGTAGTCCCGCCGCCGCCATTACGTCTGCGGCCCCTTACAGGGGGCCGACGGCCTCGTCGGGGTTGCCCCGCCGATGCTAGCCTCCTGGCGGAGAGGGGGTCGGCTTCCCTCTCCCTCTCCGCTGCCTCCTTCTGCGTTATGACAATCTCGCAGAAGGAGGCAAACGCTGCTCTTGACCTCTCGCTGCCGATCATGTGGTCGACCACGACCGACAACGAGAGGTCCATCCCAATAACGCCCCTTAGGTCTCTGCGCGGCGCCGACCACGCTGGACATTCTTCCAGCGTATGCCGCGCAGAGTCCTGGGCCTCCTCGCAGTGGTGGCACTGCGATCTTCCCAGTGCCAGTTATGAACACACAGTTTGAGGAAACGGCGGTATGCAGGTAATTTAACTTATGCGCATGCATTGCTGCAACTTGTGCTGTATAATTTAGAATTTTTGTTACCGCGCCATCCGATTTTTATACATGTGCAAATACTCGTACACTCTGCATTGTATTTTTTTCCGCACGCGACAAGGAGGGGACAGAGGCGAGTTCCGGCTCGCGTCTGTCCCCACCCCCCGTCCCACCCCCCGTCCCACCCCCCTGGTCGACCCGCATAAAACTTAAAAATATGATAAAATAAAAGATAAAATCAGTAAATGAAAACGTGTACAGATAAAATAGATAAAATAAAAGTCAATAAAGAAATAAATAATAATGAGTAAATAAATACAATGGACAAAACACAACAAACATAAGAAGGGGGGCAAAATAAAGGGGAATAAACGATAAAGATAAAATTCATAATATAGAATATAAAATATATGTAGAATAAAATGAAATATTATAAAATAAAAGGAGGGGGGTTGACCGACAGGTCGCATCTTTGTAGAGGCGGGGAGGGGATTATTGCACTACCTCGCCCCCCACGACCTGCCCACCCCGGGGGCGCCTTAACGGCCAGCCCCCCTTGGCGGCGGTGGAAGTACTAAGTAGTCCCGCCGCCGCCATTACGTCTGCGGCCCCTTACAGGGGGCCGACGGCCTCGTCGGGGTTGCCCCGCCGATGCTAGCCTCCTGGCGGAGAGGGGGTCGGCTTCCCTCTCCCTCTCCGCTGCCTCCTTCTGCGTTATGACAATCTCGCAGAAGGAGGCAAACGCTGCTCTTGACCTCTCGCTGCCGATCATGTGGTCGACCACGACCGACAACGAGAGGTCCATCCCAATAACGCCCCTTAGGTCTCTGCGCGGCGCCGACCACGCTGGACATTCTTCCAGCGTATGCCGCGCAGAGTCCTGGGCCTCCTCGCAGTGGTGGCACTGCGATCTTCCCAGTGCCAGTTATGAACACACAGTTTGAGGAAACGGCGGTATGCAGGTAATTTAACTTATGCGCATGCATTGCTGCAACTTGTGCTGTATAATTTAGAATTTTTGTTACCGCGCCATCCGATTTTTATACATGTGCAAATACTCGTACACGCTGCATTGTATTTTTTTCCGCACGCGACAAGGAGGGGACAGAGGCGAGTTCCGGCTCGCGTCTGTCCCCACCCCCCGTCCCACCCCCCTGGTCGACCCGCATAAAACTTAAAAATATGATAAAATAAAAGATAAAATCAGTAAATGAAAACGTGTACAGATAAAATAGATAAAATAAAAGTCAATAAAGAAATAAATAATAATGAGTAAATAAATACAATGGACAAAACACAACAAACATAAGAAGGGGGGCAAAATAAAGGGGAATAAACGATAAAGATAAAATTCATAATATAGAATATAAAATATATGTAGAATAAAATGAAATATTATAAAATAAAAGGAGGGGGGTTGACCGACAGGTCGCATCTTTGTAGAGGCGGGGAGGGGATTATTGCACTACCTCGCCCCCCACGACCTGCCCACCCCGGGGGCGCCTTAACGGCCAGCCCCCCTTGGCGGCGGTGGAAGTACTAAGTAGTCCCGCCGCCGCCATTACGTCTGCGGCCCCTTACAGGGGGCCGACGGCCTCGTCGGGGTTGCCCCGCCGATGCTAGCCTCCTGGCGGAGAGGGGGTCGGCTTCCCTCTCCCTCTCCGCTGCCTCCTTCTGCGTTATGACAATCTCGCAGAAGGAGGCAAACGCTGCTCTTGACCTCTCGCTGCCGATCAGGTGGTCGACCACGACCGACAACGAGAGGTCCATCCCAATAACGCCCCTTAGTCTGCGCGGCGCCGACCACGCTGGACATTCTTCCAGCGTATGCCGCGCAGAGCCCTGGGCCTCCTCGCAGTGGTGTCACTGCGATACTCCCAGTGCCAGTTATGAACACACAGTTTGAGGAAACGGCGGTATGCAGGTAATTTAACTTATGCGCATGCATTGCTGCAACTTGTGCTGTATAATTTAGAATTTTTGTTACCGCGCCATCCGATTTTTATACATGTGCAAATACTCGTACACACTGCATTGTATTTTTTTCCGCACGCGACAAGGAGGGGACAGAGGCGAGTTCCGGCTCGCGTCTGTCCCCACCCCCCGTCCCACCCCCCTGGTCGACCCGCATAAAACTTAAAAATATGATAAAATAAAAGATAAAATCAATAAATGAAAACGTGTATAGATAAAATAGATAAAATAAAAGTTAATAAATAAATAAATAATAATGAGTAAATAAATACAATGGACAAAACACAACAAACATAAGAAGGGGGGCAAAATAAAGGGGAATAAACGATAAAGATAAAATTCATAATATAGAATATAAAATATATGTAGAATAAAATGAAATATTATAAAATAAAAGGAGGGGGGTTGACCGAGAGGTCGCATCTTTGTAGAGGCGGGGAGGGGATTATTGCACTACCTCGCCCCCCACGACCTGCCCACCCCGGGGGCGCCTTAACGGCCAGCCCCCCTTGGCGGCGGTGGAAGTACTAAGTAGTCCCGCCGCCGCCATTACGTCTGCGGCCCCTTACAGGGGACCGACGGCCTCGTCGGGGTTGCCCCGCCGATGCTAGCCTCCTGGCGGAGAGGGGATCGGCTTCCCTCTCCCTCTCCGCTGCCTCCTTCTGCGTTATGACAATCTCGCAGAAGGAGGCAAACGCTGCTCTTGACCTCTCGCTGCCGATCAGGTGGTCGACCACGACCGACAACGTGAGGTCCATCCCAATAACGCTCCTTAGGTCTCTGCGCGGCGCCGACCACGCTGGACATTCTTCCAGCGTATGCCGCGCAGAGCCCTGGGCCTCCTCGCAGTGGTGGCACTGCGATCCTCCCAGTGCCAGTTATGAACACACAGTTTGAGGAAACGGCGGTATGCAGGTAATTTAACTTATGCGCATGCATTGCTGCAACTTGTGCTGTATAATTTAGAATTTTTGTTACCGCGCCATCCGATTTTTATACATGTGCAAATACTCGTACACGCTGCATTGTATTTTTTTCCGCACGCGACAAGGAGGGGACAGAGGCGAGTTCCGGCTCGCGTCTGTCCCCACCCCCCGTCCCACCCCCCAGGTCGACCCGCATAAAGCTTAAAAATATGATAATATAAAAGATAAAATCAATAAATGAAAACGTGTATAGATAAAATAGATAAAATAAAAGTCAATAAAGAAATAAATAATAATGAGTAAATACATACAATGGACAAAACACAACAAACATAAGAAGGGGGGCAAAATAAAGGGGAATAAACGAAAAAGATAAAATTCATAATATAGAATATAAAATATATGTAGAATAAAATGAAATATTATAAAATAAAAGGAGGGGGGTTGACCGACAGGTCGCATCTTTGTAGAGGCGGGGAGGGGATTATTGCACTACCTCGCCCCCCACGACCTGCCCACCCCGGGGGCGCCTTAACGGCCAGCCCCCCTTGGCGGCGGTGGAAGTACTAAGTAGTCCCGCCGCCGCCATTACGTCTGCGGCCCCTTACAGGGGGCCGACGGCCTCGTCGGGGTTGCCCCGCCGATGCTAGCCTCCTGGCGGAGAGGGGGTCGGCTTCCCTCTCCCTCTCCGCTGCCTCCTTCTGCGTTATGACAATCTCGCAGAAGGAGGCAAACGCTGCTCTTGACCTCTCGCTGCCGATCATGTGGTCGACCACGACCGACAACGAGAGGTCCATCCCAATAATGCCCCTTAGGTCTCTGCGCGGCGCCGACCACGCTGGACATTCTTCCAGCGTATGCCGCGCAGAGTCCTGGGCCTCCTCGCAGTGGTGGCACTGCGATCTTCCCAGTGCCAGTTATGAACACACAGTTTGAGGAAACGGCGGTATGCAGGTAATTTAACTTATGCGCATGCATTGCTGCAACTTGTGCTGTATAATTTAGAATTTTTGTTACCGCGCCATCCGATTTTTATACATGTGCAAATACTCGTACACGCTGCATTGTATTTTTTTCCGCACGCGACAAGGAGGGGACAGAGGCGAGTTCCGGCTCGCGTCTGTCCCCACCCCCCGTCCCACCCCCCTGGTCGACCCGCATAAAACTTAAAAATATGATAAAATAAAAGATAAAATCAGTAAATGAAAACGTGTACAGATAAAATAGATAAAATAAAAGTCAATAAAGAAATAAATAATAATGAGTAAATAAATACAATGGACAAAACACAACAAACATAAGAAGGGGGGCAAAATAAAGGGGAATAAACGATAAAGATAAAATTCATAATATAGAATATAAAATATATGTAGAATAAAATGAAATATTATAAAATAAAAGGAGGGGGGTTGACCGACAGGTCGCATCTTTGTAGAGGCTTGGAGGGGATTATGGCACTACCTCGCCCCCCACGACCTGCCCACCCCGGGGGCGCCTTAACGGCCAGCCCCCCTTGGCGGCGGTGGAAGTACTAAGTAGTCCCGCCGCCGCCATTACGTCTGCGGCCCCTTACAGGGGGCCGACGGCCTCGTCGGGGTTGCCCCGCCGATGCTAGCCTCCAGGCGGAGAGGGGGTCGGCTTCCCTCTCCCTCTCCGCTGCCTCCTTCTGCGTTATGACAATCTCGCAGAAGGAGGCAAACGCTGCTCTTGACCTCTCGCTGCCGATCATATGGTCGACCACGACCGACAACGAGAGGTCCATCCCAATAACGCCCCTTAGGTATCTGCGCGTCGCCGACCACGCTGGACATTCTTCCAGCGTATGCCGCGCAGAGTCCTGGGCCTCCTCGCAGTGGTGGCACTGCGATCCTCCCAGTGCCAGTTATGAACACACAGTTTGAGGAAACGGCGGTATGCAGGTAATTTAACTTATGCGCATGCATTGCTGCAACTTGTGCTGTATAATTTAGAATTTTTGTTACCGCGCCATCCGATTTTTATACATGTGCAAATATTCGTACACGGTGCATTGTATTTTTTTCCGCACGCGACAAGGAGGGGACAGAGGCGAGTTCCGGCTCGCGTCTGTCCCCACCCCCCGTCCCACCCCCCTGGTCGACCCGCATAAAACTTAAAAATATGATAAATTAAAAGATAAAATCAATAAATGAAAACGTGTATAGATAAAATAGATAAAATAAAAGTTAATAAATAAATAAATAATAATAAGTAAATAAATACAATGGACAAAACACAACAAACATAAGAAGGGGGGCAAAATAAAGGGGAATAAACGATAAAGATAAAATTTATAATATAGAATATAAAATATATGTAGAATAAAATGAAATATTATAAAATAAAAGGAGGGGGGTTGACCGACAGGTCGCATCTTTGTAGAGGCTGGGAGGGGATTATTGCACTACCTCGCCCCCCACGACCTGCCCTCCCCGGGGGCGCCTTAACGGCCAGCCCCCCTTGGCGGCGGTGGAAGTACTAAGTAGTCCCGCCGCCGCCATTACGTCTGCGGCCCCTTACAGGGGGCCGACGGCCTCGTCGGGGTTGCCCCGCCGATGCTAGCCTCCAGGCGGAGAGGGGGTCGGCTTCTCTCTCCCTCTCCGCTGCCTCCTTCTGCGTTATGACAATCTCGCAGAAGGAGGCAAACGCTGCTCTTGACCTCTCGCTGCCGATCATGTGGTCGACCACGACCGACCACGAGAGGTCCATCCCAATAACGCCCCTTAGGTCTCTGCGCGGCGCCGACCACGCTGGACATTCTTCCAGCGTATGCCGCGCAGAGTCCTGGGCCTCCTCGCAGTGGTGACACTGCGATCCTCCCAGTGCCAGTTATGAACACACAGTTTGAGGAAACGGCGGTATGCAGGTAATTTAACTTATGCGCATGCATTGCTGCAACTTGTGCTGTATAATTTAGAATTTTTGTTACCGCGCCATCCGATTTTTATACATGTGCAAATATTCGTACACGGTGCATTGTATTTTTTTCCGCACGCGACAAGGAGGGGACAGAGGCGAGTTCCGGCTCGCGTCTGTCCCCACCCCCCGTCCCACCCCCCTGGTCGACCCGCATAAAACTTAAAAATATGATAAAATAAAAGATAAAATCAATAAATGAAAACGTGTATAGATAAAATAGATAAAATAAAAGTTAATAAATAAATAAATAATAATGAGTAAATAAATACAATGGACAAAACACAACAAACATAAGAAGGGGGGCAAAATAAAGGGGAATAAACGATAAAGATAAAATTCATAATATAGAATATAAAATATATGTAGAATAAAATGAAATATTATATAATAAAAGGAGGGGGGTTGACCGACAGGTCGCATCTTTGTAGAGGCGGGGAGGGGATTATTGCACTACCTCGACCCCCACGACCTGTCCACCCCGGGGGCGCCTTAACGGCCAGCCCCCCTTGGCGGCGCACAGTGCGGACAAATGGCCTATTCTCGGCACTTCTCTAAATTTGGTTATTAATGTATATATAGGTAATTTTTTTACAGAAAATGATATTTACCAATATAATTAATAAATTTATTAAGAAATTAACAATTTTTATTTAAACAAAAATATGTTTTTAAAAACTAACAAATTTAAAACGAAATTAATAATAAATGAACCATATTTAATATTAATAATAATAAACTTAGACAAATTATAATAGTATAAACAAAATTAACAAACTTAACAAAACGCTATTCGCTATCCGAGTCATCCTCGGTACTTTGAATGTGATCCAAAACGAATCATTCAATCCCGTGATCTTGCACATTTCTGATTAAATATTGATCAATTTCAGTAAAATCGCAAGATTTGCTTTGTGTTGTCTTTTCTCGCGATATTTCAATCTCTTCAGATAAATCGTCCACCCTGTATAATTATTGCAAAATTGTATTGTGCATAAAAATGATTATTATATGATTATTAATAACAATTTCCATCCTAATACGCATTTTTGCAAAAGAAATGTATTTCATATCGTGATATACACGAATATTGAATTTTTCTGTGGCGGACAAATGGCAAAATTTTGTACAAACATCCAAATTTGTTTACGAATGTATATGTATTGGTAATTATTCGCAGAAAATGAAATTTAACGATATAACTAATAAATTTATAAAGAAATTAACGAATTTTCCACAATACAACATAAAGGCAAGGTACGGGCACTTATTAAAACGTTTATAAAATTAAGAGTAGCAGTTAGTTGCAGGCTAAACTATGAAATTCTTAAACTACAACAAGTAATATATCCGAATATGTCAAAATCTCAGGATATTTTTTGCCTTTCTCGAGATATGTTAATTTGAAGTTTTATATGCAAGTAATAAATGAAACCACCGTTGAAAAGTTATACAAAAAATATATCTACTTTATTAAATGTAAAAAGAATGCATATACCTTGGTGAGCATTTTCCATTATACAGAATTATTATTGCAACACTGAGTTACAATTAATGTAATATTATTTGATTTTTGGGACTCTGGAGAGTGCGACACATGGTAAAATTTTTTATAAAAATCTAAATTTGGTTACTAATGTAAATGCAATAGTAATTATTCACAAAAAAAAATGTAACAATAAAATTAATAAATTTAAAAAAAAAATTAACAATATTTATGCATAAAAATTATTGTTATATGATTAATAATATCAATTACCACCTAATAAAACGTTTAGCCAAAGGAATTTATCGTACATCGTGATATACACGTGTAGTGAGATATGCCCCGTTTGTCCGCACTGTGCGGCGGTGGAAGTACTAAGTAGTCCCGCCGCCGCCATTACGTCTGCGGCCCCTTACAGGGGGCCGACGGCCTCGTCGGGGTTGCCCCGCCGATGCTAGCCTCCTGGCGGAGAGGGGGTCGGCTTCCCTCTCCCTCTCCGCTGCCTCCTTCTGCGTTATGACAATCTCGCAGAAGGAGGCAAACGCTGCTCTTGACCTCTCGCTGCCGATCATGTGGTCGACCACGACCGACAACGAGAGGTCCATCCCAATAACGCCCCTTAGGTCTCTGCGCGTCGCCGACCACGCTGGACATTCTTCCAGCGTATGCCGCGCAGAGTCCTGGGCCTCCTCGCAGTGGTGGCACTGCGATCCTCCCAGTGCCAGTTATCAACACACAGTTTGAGGAAACGGCGGTATGCAGGTAATTTAACTTATGCGCATGCATTGCTGCAACTTGTGCTGTATAATTTAGAATTTTTGTTACCGCGCCATCCGATTTTTATACATATGCAAATATTCGTACACGGTGCATTGTATTTTTTTCCGCACGCGACGAGGAGGGGACAGAGGCGAGTTCCGGCTCGCGTCTGTCCCCTCCCCCCGTCCCGCCCCCCCTGGTCGACCCGCATAAAGCTTAAAAATATGATAATATAAAAGATAAAATCAATAAATGAAAACGTGTATAGATAAAATAGATAAAATAAAAGTCAATAAAGAAATAAATAATAATGTGTAAATAAATACAATGGACAAAACACAACAAACATAAGAAGGGGGGCAAAATAAAGGGGAATAAACGATAAAGATAAAATTCATAATATAGAATATAAAATATATGTAGAATAAAATGAAATATTATAAAATAAAAGGAGGGGGGTTGACCGACAGGTCGCATCTTTGTAGAGGCGGGGAGGGGATTATTGCACTACCTCGCCCCCCACGACCTGCCCACCCCGGGGGCGCCTTAACGGCCAGCCCCCCTTGGCGGCGGTGGAAGTACTAAGTAGTCCCGCCGCCGCCATTACGTCTGCGGCCCCTTACAGGGGGCCGACGGCCTCGTCGGGGTTGCCCCGCCGATGCTAGCCTCCAGGCGGAGAGGGGGTCGGCTTCCCTCTCCCTCTCCGCTGCCTCCTTCTGCGTTATGACAATCTCGCAGAAGGAGGCAAACGCTGCTCTTGACCTCTCGCTGCCGATCATGTGGTCGACCACGACCGACAACGAGAGGTCCATCCCAATAACGCCCCTTAGGTCTCTGCGCGGCGCCGACCACGCTGGACATTCTTCCAGCGAATGCCGCGCAGAGTCCTGGGCCTCCTCGCAGTGGTGACACTGCGATCCTCCCAGTGCCAGTTATGAACACACAGTTTGAGGAAACGGCGGTATGCAGGTAATTTAACTTATGCGCATGCATTGCTGCAACTTGTGCTGTATAATTTAGAATTTTTGTTACCGCGCCATCCGATTTTTATACATGTGCAAATACTCGTACACGCTGCATTGTATTTTTTTCCGCACGCGACAAGGAGGGGACAGAGGCGAGTTCCGGCTTGCGTCTGTCCCCACCCCCCGTCCCACCTCCCCTGGTCGATCCGCATAAAACTTAAAAATATGATAAATTAAAAGATAAAATCAATAAATGAAAACGTGTATAGATAAAATAGATAAAATAAAAGTTAATAAATAAATAAATAATAATAAGTAAATAAATACAATGGACAAAACACAACAAACATAAGAAGGGGGGCAAAATAAAGGGGAATAAACGATAAAGATAAAATTTATAATATAGAATATAAAATATATGTAGAATAAAATGAAATATTATAAAATAAAAGGAGGGGGGTTGACCGACAGGTCGCATCTTTGTAGAGGCTGGGAGGGGATTATTGCACTACCTCGCCCCCCACGACCTGCCCACCCCGGGGGCGCCTTAACGGCCAGCCCCCCTTGGCGGCGGTGGAAGTACTAAGTAGTCCCGCCGCCGCCATTACGTCTGCGGCCCCTTACAGGGGGCCGACGGCCTCGTCGGGGTTGGCCCGCCGATGCTAGCCTCCAGGCGGAGAGGGGGTCGGCTTCTCTCTCCCTCTCCGCTGCCTCCTTCTGCGTTATGACAATCTCGCAGAAGGAGGCAAACGCTGCTCTTGACCTCTCGCTGCCGATCATGTGGTCGACCACGACCGACAACGAGAGGTCCATCCCAATAACGCCCCTTAGGTCTCTGCGCGGCGCCGACCACGCTGGACATTCTTCCAGCGTATGCCGCGCAGAGTCCTGGGCCTCCTCGCAGTGGTGACACTGCGATCCTCCCAGTGCCAGTTATGAACACACAGTTTGAGGAAACGGCGGTATGCAGGTAATTTGACTTATGCGCATGCATTGCTGCAACTTGTGCTGTATAATTTAGAATTTTTGTTACCGCGCCATCCGATTTTTATACATGTGCAAATACTCGTACACGCTGCATTGTATTTTTTTCCGCACGCGACAAGGAGGGGACAGAGGCGAGTTCCGGCTCGCGTCTGTCCCCACCCCCCGTCCCACCCCCCTGGTCGACCCGCATAAAACTTAAAAATATGATAAAATAAAAGATAAAATCAATAAATGAAAACGTGTATAGATAAAATAGATAAAATAAAAGTCAATAAAGAAATAAATAATAATGAGTAAATAAATACAATGGACAAAACACAACAAACATAAGAAGGGGGGCAAAATAAAGGGGAATAAACGATAAAGATAAAATTCATAATATAGAATATAAAATATATGTAGAATAAAATGAAATATTATATAATAAAAGGAGGGGGGTTGACCGACAGGTCGCATCAATGTAGAGGCGGGGGGGGGATTATTGCACTACCTCGCCCCCCACGACCTGCCCACCCCGGGGGCGCCTTAACGGCCAGCCCCCCTTGGCGGCGGTGGAAGTACTAAGTAGTCCCGCCGCCGCCATTACGTCTGCGGCCCCTTACAGGGGGCCGACGGCCTCGTCGGGGTTGCCCCGCCGATGCTAGCCTCCAGGCGGAGAGGGGGTCGGCTTCTCTCTCCCTCTCCGCTGCCTCCTTCTGCGTTATGACAATCTCGCAGAAGGAGGCAAACGCTGCTCTTGACCTCTCGCTGCCGATCATGTGGTCGACCACGACCGACAACGAGAGGTCCATCCCAATAACGCCCCTTAGGTCTCTGCGCGGCGCCGACCACGCTGGACATTCTTCCAGCGTATGCCGCGCAGAGTCCTGGGCCTCCTCGCAGTGGTGACACTGCGATCCTCCCAGTGCCAGTTATGAACACACAGTTTGAGGAAACGGCGGTATGCAGGTAATTTAACTTATGCGCATGCATTGCTGCAACTTGTGCTGTATAATTTAGAATTTTTGTTACCGCGCCATCCGATTTTTATACATGTGCAAATACTCGTACACGCTGCATTGTATTTTTTTCCGCACGCGACAAGGAGGGGACAGAGGCGAGTTCCGGCTCGCGTCTGTCCCCACTCCCCGTCCCACCCCCCTGGTCGACCCGCATAAAACTTAAAAATATGATAAAATAAAAGATAAAATCAATAAATGAAAACGTGTATAGATAAAATAGATAAAATAAAAGTCAATAAAGAAATAAATAATAATGAGTAAATAAATACAATGGACAAAACACAACAAACATAAGTAGGGGGGCAAAATAAAGGGGAATAAACGATAAAGATAAAATTCATAATATAGAATATAAAATATATGTAGAATAAAATGAAATATTATATAATAAAAGGAGGGGGGTTGACCGACAGGTCGCATCTTTGTAGAGGCGGGGAGGGGATTATTGCACTACCTCGCCCCCCACGACCTGTCCACCCCGGGGGCGCCTTAACGGCCAGCCCCCCTTGGCGGCGGTGGAAGTACTAAGTAGTCCCGCCGCCGCCATTACGTCTGCGGCCCCTTACAGGGGGCCGACGGCCTCGTCGGGGTTGCCCCGCCGATGCTAGCCTCCTGGCGGAGAGGGGGTCGGCTTCCCTCTCCCTCTCCGCTGCCTCCTTCTGCGTTATGACAATCTCGCAGAAGGAGGCAAACGCTGCTCTTGACCTCTCGCTGCCGATCATGTGGTCGACCACGACCGACAACGAGAGGTCCATCCCAATAACGCCCCTTAGGTCTCTGCGCGGCGCCGACCACGCTGGACATTCTTCCAGCGTATGCCGCGCAGACTCCTGGGCCTCCTCGCAGTGGTGGCACTGCGATCCTCCCAGTGCCAGTTATGAACACACAGTTTGAGGAAATGGCGGTATGCAGGTAATTTAACTTATGCGCATGCATTGCTGCAACTTGTGCTGTATAATTTAGAATTTTTGTTACCGCGCCATCCGATTTTTATACATGTGCAAATACTCGTACACGCTGCATTGTATTTTTTTCCGCACGCGACAAGGAGGGGACAGAGGCGAGTTCCGGCTCGCGTCTGTCCCCACCCCCCGTCCCACCTCCCCTGGTCGACCCGCATAAAACTTAAAAATATGATAAATTAAAAGATAAAATCAATAAATGAAAACGTGTATAGATAAAATAGATAAAATAAAAGTTAATAAATAAATAAATAATAATAAGTAAATAAATACAATGGACAAAACACAACAAACATAAGAAGGGGGGCAAAATAAAGGGGAATAAACGATAAAGATAAAATTTATAATATAGAATATAAAATATATGTAGAATAAAATGAAATATTATAAAATAAAAGGAGGGGGGTTGACCGACAGGTCGCATCTTTGTAGAGGCTTGGAGGGGATTATGGCACTACCTCGCCCCCCACGACCTGCCCACCCCGGGGGCGCCTTAACGGCCAGCCCCCCTTGGCGGCGGTGGAAGTACTACGTAGTCCCGCCGCCGCCATTACGTCTGCGGCCCCTTACAGGGGGCCGACGGCCTCGTCGGGGTTGCCCCGCCGATGCTAGCCTCCAGGCGGAGAGGGGGTCGGCTTCCCTCTCCCTCTCCGCTGCCTCCTTCTGCGTTATGACAATCTCGCAGAAGGAGGCAAACGCTGCTCTTGACCTCTCGCTGCCGATCATGTGGTCGACCACGACCGACAACGAGAGGTCCATCCCAATAACGCCCCTTAGGTCTCTGCGCGGCGCCGACCACGCTGGACATTCTTCCAGCGTATGCCGCGCAGAGCCCTGGGCCTCCTCGCAGTGGTGGCACTGCGATCTTCCCAGTGCCAGTTATGAACACACAGTTTGAGGAAACGGCGGTATGCAGGTAATTTAACTTATGCGCATGCATTGCTGCAACATGTGCTGTATAATTTAGAATTTTTGTTACCGCGCCATCCGATTTTTATACATGTGCAAATACTCGTACACGCTGCACTGTATTTTTTTCCGCACGCGACAAGGAGGGGACAGAGGCGAGTTCCGGCTCGCGTCTGTCCCCACCCCCCGTCCCACCCCCCTGGTCGACCCGCATAAAACTTAAAAATATGATAAAATAAAAGATAAAATCAATAAATGAAAACGTGTATAGATAAAATAGATAAAATAAAAGTTAATAAATAAATAAATAATAATGAGTAAATAAATACAATGGACAAAACACAACAAACATAAGAAGGGGGGCAAAATAAAGGGGAATAAACGATAAAGATAAAATTCATAATATAGAATATAAAATATATGTAGAATAAAATGAAATATTATAAAATAAAAGGAGGGGGGTTGACCGACAGGTCGCATCTTTGTAGAGGCGGGGAGGGGATTATGGCACTACCTCGCCCCCCACGACCTGCCCACCCCGGGGGCGCCTTAACGGCCAGCCCCCCTTGGCGGCGGTGGAAGTACTAAGTAGTCCCGCCGCCGCCATTACGTCTGCGGCCCCTTACAGGGGACCGACGGCCTCGTCGGGGTTGCCCCGCCGATGCTAGCCTCCTGGCGGAGAGGGGATCGGCTTCCCTCTCCCTCTCCGCTGCCTCCTTCTGCGTTATGACAATCTCGCAGAAGGAGGCAAACGCTGCTCTTGACCTCTCGCTGCCGATCAGGTGGTCGACCACGACCGACAACGAGAGGTCCATCCCAATAACGCCCCTTAGTCTGCGCGGCGCCGACCACGCTGGACATTCTTCCAGCGTATGCCGCGCAGAGCCCTGGGCCTCCTCGCAGTGGTGGCACTGCGATCCTCCCAGTGCCAGTTATGAACACACAGTTTGAGGAAACGGCGGTATGCAGGTAATTTAACTTATGCGCATGCATTGCTGCAACTTGTGCTGTATAATTTAGAATTTTTGTTACCGCGCCATCCGATTTTTATACATGTGCAAATACTCGTACACACTGCATTGTATTTTTTTCCGCACGCGACAAGGAGGGGACAGAGGCGAGTTCCGGCTCGCGTCTGTCCCCACCCCCCGTCCCACCCCCCTGGTCGACCCGCATAAAACTTAAAAATATGATAAAATAAAAGATAAAATCAATAAATGAAAACGTGTATAGATAAAATAGATAAAATAAAAGTTAATAAATAAATAAATAATAATGAGTAAATAAATACAATGGACAAAACACAACAAACATAAGAAGGGGGGCAAAATAAAGGGGAATAAACGATAAAGATAAAATTCATAATATAGAATATAAAATATATGTAGAATAAAATGAAATATTATAAAATAAAAAGGAGGGGGGTTGACCGACAGGTCGCATCTTTGTAGAGGCGGGGAGGGGATTATTGCACTACCTCGCCCCCCACGACCTGCCCACCCCGGGGGCGCCTTAACGGCCAGCCCCCCTTGGCGGCGGTGGAAGTACTAAGTAGTCCCGCCGCCGCCATTACGTCTGCGGCCCCTTACAGGGGACCGACGGCCTCGTCGGGGTTGCCCCGCCGATGCTAGCCTCCTGGCGGAGAGGGGATCGGCTTCCCTCTCCCTCTCCGCTGCCTCCTTCTGCGTTATGACAATCTCGCAGAAGGAGGCAAACGCTGCTCTTGACCTCTCGCTGCCGATCATGTGGTCGACCACGACCGACAACGAGAGGTCCATCCCAATAATGCCCCTTAGGTCTCTGCGCGGCGCCGACCACGCTGGACATTCTTCCAGCGTATGCCGCGCAGAGTCCTGGGCCTCCTCGCAGTGGTGGCACTGCGATCTTCCCAGTGCCAGTTATGAACACACAGTTTGAGGAAACGGCGGTATGCAGGTAATTTAACTTATGCGCATGCATTGCTGCAACTTGTGCTGTATAATTTAGAATTTTTGTTACCGCGCCATCCGATTTTTATACATGTGCAAATACTCGTACACGCTGCATTGTATTTTTTTCCGCACGCGACAAGGAGGGGACAGAGGCGAGTTCCGGCTCGCGTCTGTCCCCACCCCCCGTCCCACCCCCCTGGTCGACCCGCATAAAACTTAAAAATATGATAAAATAAAAGATAAAATCAATAAATGAAAACGTGTATAGATAAAATAGATAAAATAAAAGTCAATAAAGAAATAAATAATAATGAGTAAATAAATACAATGGACAAAACACAACAAACATAAGAAGGGGGGCAAAATAAAGGGGAATAAACGATAAATATAAAATTCATAATATAGAATATAAAATATATGTAGAATAAAATGAAATATTATATAATAAAAGGAGGGGGGTTGACCGACAGGTCGCATCTTTGTAGAGGCGGGGAGGGGATTATGGCACTACCTCGCCCCCCACGACCTGCCCACCCCGGGGGCGCCTTAACGGCCAGCCCCCCTTGGCGGCGGTGGAAGTACTAAGTAGTCCCGCCGCCGCCATTACGTCTGCGGCCCCTTACAGGGGACCGACGGCCTCGTCGGGGTTGCCCCGCCGATGCTAGCCTCCTGGCGGAGAGGGGATCGGCTTCCCTCTCCCTCTCCGCTGCCTCCTTCTGCGTTATGACAATCTCGCAGAAGGAGGCAAACGCTGCTCTTGACCTCTCGCTGCCGATCATGTGGTCGACCACGACCGACAACGAGAGGTTCATCCCAATAACGCCCCTTAGGTCTCTGCGCGGCGCCGACCACGCTGGACATTCTTCCAGCGTATGCCGCGCAGAGTCCTGGGCCTCCTCGCAGTGGTGGCACTGCGATCTTCCCAGTGCCAGTTATGAACACACAGTTTGAGGAAACGGCGGTATGCAGGTAATTTAACTTATGCGCATGCATTGCTGCAACTTGTGCTGTATAATTTAGAATTTTTGTTACCGCGCCATCCGATTTTTATACATGTGCAAATACTCGTACACGCTGCACTGTATTTTTTTCCGCACGCGACAAGGAGGGGACAGAGGCGAGTTCCGGCTCGCGTCTGTCCCCACCCCCCGTCCCACCCCCCTGGTCGACCCGCATAAAACTTAAAAATATGATAAAATAAAAGATAAAATCAATAAATGAAAACGTGTATAGATAAAATAGATAAAATAAAAGTTAATAAATAAATAAATAATAATAAGTAAATAAATACAATGGACAAAACACAACAAACATAAGAAGGGGGGCAAAATAAAGGGGAATAAACGATAAAGATAAAATTCATAATATAGAATATAAAATATATGTAGAATAAAATGAAATATTATAAAATAAAAGGAGGGGGGTTGACCGACAGGTCGCATCTTTGTAGAGGCGGGGAGGGGATTATTGCACTACCTCGCCCCCCACGACCTGCCCACCCCGGGGGCGCCTTAACGGCCAGCCCCCCTTGGCGGCGGTGGAAGTACTAAGTAGTCCCGCCGCCGCCATTACGTCTGCGGCCCCTTACAGGGGACCGACGGCCTAGTCGGGGTTGCCCCGCCGATGCTAGCCTCCTGGCGGAGAGGGGATCGGCTTCCCTCTCCCTCTCCGCTGCCTCCTTCTGCGTTATGACAATCTCGCAGAAGGAGGCAAACGCTGCTCTTGACCTCTCGCTGCCGATCATGTGGTCGACCACGACCGACAACGAGAGGTCCATCCCAATAATGCCCCTTAGGTCTCTGCGCGGCGCCGACCACGCTGGACATTCTTCCAGCGTATGCCGCGCAGAGTCCTGGGCCTCCTCGCAGTGGTGGCACTGCGATCTTCCCAGTGCCAGTTATGAACACACAGTTTGAGGAAACGGCGGTATGCAGGTAATTTAACTTATGCGCATGCATTGCTGCAACTTGTGCTGTATAATTTAGAATTTTTGTTACCGCGCCATCCGATTTTTATACATGTGCAAATACTCGTACACGCTGCATTGTATTTTTTTCCGCACGCGACAAGGAGGGGACAGAGGCAAGTTCCGGCTCGCGTCTGTCCCCACCCCCCGTCCCACCCCCCTGGTCGACCCGCATAAAACTTAAAAATATGATAAAATAAAAGATAAAATCAATAAATGAAAACGTGTATAGATAAAATAGATAAAATAAAAGTCAATAAAGAAATAAATAATAATGAGTAAATAAATACAATGGACAAAACACAACAAACATAAGAAGGGGGGCAAAATAAAGGGGAATAAACGATAAATATAAAATTCATAATATAGAATATAAAATATATGTAGAATAAAATGAAAT
The DNA here is from genome assembly GCF_051020765.1 of Lasioglossum baleicum. Classification (NCBI taxonomy): domain Eukaryota; kingdom Metazoa; phylum Arthropoda; class Insecta; order Hymenoptera; family Halictidae; genus Lasioglossum; species Lasioglossum baleicum. The sequence goes on from NW_027469123.1 coordinate 442,219, forward strand.
ATTATATAATAAAAGGAGGGGGGTTGACCGACAGGTCGCATCTTTGTAGAGGCGGGGAGGGGATTATTGCACTACCTCGCCCCCCACGACCTGCCCACCCCGGGGGCGCCTTAACGGCCAGCCCCCCTTGGCGGCGGTGGAAGTACTAAGTAGTCCCGCCGCCGCCATTACGTCTGCGGCCCCTTACAGGGGGCCGACGGCCTCGTCGGGGTTGCCCCGCCGATGCTAGCCTCCTGGCGGAGAGGGGGTCGGCTTCCCTCTCCCTCTCCGCTGCCTCCTTCTGCGTTATGACAATCTCGCAGAAGGAGGCAAACGCTGCTCTTGACCTCTCGCTGCCGATCATGTGGTCGACCACGACCGACAACGAGAGGTTCATCCCAATAACGCCCCTTAGGTCTCTGCGCGGCGCCGACCACGCTGGACATTCTTCCAGCGTATGCCGCGCAGAGTCCTGGGCCTCCTCGCAGTGGTGGCACTGCGATCTTCCCAGTGCCAGTTATGAACACACAGTTTGAGGAAACGGCGGTATGCAGGTAATTTAACTTATGCGCATGCATTGCTGCAACTTGTGCTGTATAATTTAGAATTTTTGTTACCGCGCCATCCGATTTTTATACATGTGCAAATACTCGTACACGCTGCACTGTATTTTTTTCCGCACGCGACAAGGAGGGGACAGAGGCGAGTTCCGGCTCGCGTCTGTCCCCACCCCCCGTCCCACCCCCCTGGTCGACCCGCATAAAACTTAAAAATATGATAAAATAAAAGATAAAATCAATAAATGAAAACGTGTATAGATAAAATAGATAAAATAAAAGTTAATAAATAAATAAATAATAATAAGTAAATAAATACAATGGACAAAACACAACAAACATAAGAAGGGGGGCAAAATAAAGGGGAATAAACGATAAAAATAAAATTTATAATATAGAATATAAAATATATGTAGAATAAAATGAAATATTATAAAATAAAAGGAGGGGGGTTGACCGACAGGTCGCATCTTTGTAGAGGCTGGGAGGGGATTATTGCACTACCTCACCCCCCACGACCTGCCCACCCCGGGGGCGCCTTAACGGCCAGCCCCCCTTGGCGGCGGTGGAAGTACTAAGTAGTCCCGCCGCCGCCATTACGTCTGCGACCCCTTACAGGGGGCCGACGGCCTCGTCGGGGTTGCCCCGCCGATGCAAGCCTCCAGGCGGAGAGGGGGTCGGCTTCCCTCTCCCTCACCGCTGCCTCCTTCTGCGTTATGACAATCTCGCAGAAGGAGGCAAACGCTGCTCTTGACCTCTCGCTGCCGATCATGTGGTCGACCACGACCGACAACGAGAGGTCCATCCCAATAACGCCCCTTAGGTCTCTGCGCGGCGCCGACCACGCTGGACATTCTTCCAGCGTATGCCGCGCAGAGCCCTGGGCCTCCTCGCAGTGGTGGCACTGCGATCTTCCCAGTGCCAGTTATGAACACACAGTTTGAGGAAACGGCGGTATGCAGGTAATTTAACTTATGCGCATGCATTGCTGCAACTTGTGCTGTATAATTTAGAATTTTTGTTACCGCGCCATCCGATTTTTATACATGTGCAAATACTCGTACACGCTGCACTGTATTTTTTTCCGCACGCGACAAGGAGGGGACAGAGGCGAGTTCCGGCTCGCGTCTGTCCCCACCCCCCGTCCCACCCCCCTGGTCGACCCGCATAAAACTTAAAAATATGATAAAATAAAAGATAAAATCAATAAATGAAAACGTGTATAGATAAAATAGATAAAATAAAAGTTAATAAATAAATAAATAATAATGAGTAAATAAATACAATGGACAAAACACAACAAACATAAGAAGGGGGGCAAAATAAAGGGGAATAAACGATAAAGATAAAATTCATAATATAGAATATAAAATATATGTAGAATAAAATGAAATATTATAAAATAAAAGGAGGGGGGTTGACCGACAGGTCGCATCTTTGTAGAGGCGGGGAGGGGATTATGGCACTACCTCGCCCCCACGACCTGCCCACCCCGGGGGCGCCTTAACGGCCAGCCCCCCTTGGCGGCGGTGGAAGTACTAAGTAGTCCCGCCGCCGCCATTACGTCTGCGGCCCCTTACAGGGGACCGACGGCCTCGTCGGGGTTGCCCCGCCGATGCTAGCCTCCTGGCGGAGAGGGGGTCGGCTTCCCTCTCCCTCACCGCTGCCTCCTTCTGCGTTATGACAATCTCGCAGAAGGAGGCAAACGCTGCTCTTGACCTCTCGCTGCCGATCATGTGGTCGACCACGACCGACAACGAGAGGTCCATCCCAATAACGCCCCTTAGGTCTCTGCGCGGCGCCGACCACGCTGGACATTCTTCCAGCGTATGCCGCGCAGAGTCCTGGGCCTCCTCGCAGTGGTGGCACTGCGATCTTCCCAGTGCCAGTTATGAACACACAGTTTGAGGAAACGGCGGTATGCAGGTAATTTAACTTATGCGCATGCATTGCTGCAACTTGTGCTGTATAATTTAGAATTTTTGTTACCGCGCCATCCGATTTTTATACATGTGCAAATACTCGTACACGCTGCATTGTATTTTTTTCCGCACGCGACAAGGAGGGGACAGAGGCGAGTTCCGGCTCGCGTCTGTCCCCACCCCCCGTCCCACCCCCCTGGTCGACCCGCATAAAACTTAAAAATATGATAAAATAAAAGATAAAATCAGTAAATGAAAACGTGTACAGATAAAATAGATAAAATAAAAGTCAATAAAGAAATAAATAATAATGAGTAAATAAATACAATGGACAAAACACAACAAACATAAGAAGGGGGGCAAAATAAAGGGGAATAAACGATAAAGATAAAATTCATAATATAGAATATAAAATATATGTAGAATAAAATGAAATATTATAAAATAAAAGGAGGGGGGTTGACCGACAGGTCGCATCTTTGTAGAGGCGGGGAGGGGATTATTGCACTACCTCGCCCCCCACGACCTGCCCACCCCGGGGGCGCCTTAACGGCCAGCCCCCCTTGGCGGCGGTGGAAGTACTAAGTAGTCCCGCCGCCGCCATTACGTCTGCGGCCCCTTACAGGGGGCCGACGGCCTCGTCGGGGTTGCCCCGCCGATGCTAGCCTCCTGGCGGAGAGGGGGTCGGCTTCCCTCTCCCTCTCCGCTGCCTCCTTCTGCGTTATGACAATCTCGCAGAAGGAGGCAAACGCTGCTCTTGACCTCTCGCTGCCGATCAGGTGGTCGACCACGACCGACAACGAGAGGTCCATCCCAATAACGCCCCTTAGTCTGCGCGGCGCCGACCACGCTGGACATTCTTCCAGCGTATGCCGCGCAGAGCCCTGGGCCTCCTCGCAGTGGTGTCACTGCGATCCTCCCAGTGCCAGTTATGAACACACAGTTTGAGGGAACGGCGGTATGCAGGTAATTTAACTTATGCGCATGCATTGCTGCAACTTGTGCTGTATAATTTAGAATTTTTGTTACCGCGCCATCCGATTTTTATACATGTGCAAATACTCGTACACACTGCATTGTATTTTTTTCCGCACGCGACAAGGAGGGGACAGAGGCGAGTCCCGGCTCGCGTCTGTCCCCACCCCCCGTCCCACCCCCCTGGTCGACCCGCATAAAACTTAAAAATATGATAAAATAAAAGATAAAATCAATAAATGAAAACGTGTATAGATAAAATAGATAAAATAAAAGTTAATAAATAAATAAATAATAATGAGTAAATAAATACAATGGACAAAACACAACAAACATAAGAAGGGGGGCAAAATAAAGGGGAATAAACGATAAAGATAAAATTCATAATATAGAATATAAAATATATGTAGAATAAAATGAAATATTATAAAATAAAAGGAGGGGGGTTGACCGACAGGTCGCATCTTTGTAGAGGCGGGGAGGGGATTATTGCACTACCTCGCCCCCCACGACCTGCCCACCCCGGGGGCGCCTTAACGGCCAGCCCCCCTTGGCGGCGGTGGAAGTACTAAGTAGTCCCGCCGCCGCCATTACGTCTGCGGCCCCTTACAGGGGACCGACGGCCTCGTCGGGGTTGCCCCGCCGATGCTAGCCTCCTGGCGGAGAGGGGATCGGCTTCCCTCTCCCTCTCCGCTGCCTCCTTCTGCGTTATGACAATCTCGCAGAAGGAGGCAAACGCTGCTCTTGACCTCTCGCTGCCGATCAGGTGGTCGACCACGACCGACAACGAGAGGTCCATCCCAATAACGCCCCTTAGGTCTCTGCGCGGCGCCGACCACGCTGGACATTCTTCCAGCGTATGCCGCGCAGAGCCCTGGGCCTCCTCGCAGTGGTGGCACTGCGATCCTCCCAGTGCCAGTTATGAACACACAGTTTGAGGAAACGGCGGTATGCAGGTAATTTAACTTATGCGCATGCATTGCTGCAACTTGTGCTGTATAATTTAGAATTTTTGTTACCGCGCCATCCGATTTTTATACATGTGCAAATACTCGTACACGCTGCATTGTATTTTTTTCCGCACGCGACAAGGAGGGGACAGAGGCGAGTTCCGGCTCGCGTCTGTCCCCACCCCCCGTCCCACCCCCCAGGTCGACCCGCATAAAGCTTAAAAATATGATAATATAAAAGATAAAATCAATAAATGAAAACGTGTATAGATAAAATAGATAAAATAAAAGTCAATAAAGAAATAAATAATAATGAGTAAATAAATACAATGGACAAAACACAACAAACATAAGAAGGGGGGCAAAATAAAGGGGAATAAACGATAAAGATAAAATTCATAATATAGAATATAAAATATATGTAGAATAAAATGAAATATTATAAAATAAAAGGAGGGGGGTTGACCGACAGGTCGCATCTTTGTAGAGGCGGGGAGGGGATTATTGCACTACCTCGCCCCCCACGACCTGCCCACCCCGGGGGCGCCTTAACGGCCAGCCCCCCTTGGCGGCGGTGGAAGTACTAAGTAGTCCCGCCGCCGCCATTACGTCTGCGGCCCCTTACAGGGGGCCGACGGCCTCGTCGGGGTTGCCCCGCCGATGCTAGCCTCCTGGCGGAGAGGGGGTCGGCTTCCCTCTCCCTCTCCGCTGCCTCCTTCTGCGTTATGACAATCTCGCAGAAGGAGGCAAACGCTGCTCTTGACCTCTCGCTGCCGATCATGTGGTCGACCACGACCGACAACGAGAGGTCCATCCCAATAACGCCCCTTAGGTCTCTGCGCGGCGCCGACCACGCTGGACATTCTTCCAGCGTATGCCGCGCAGAGTCCTGGGCCTCCTCGCAGTGGTGGCACTGCGATCTTCCCAGTGCCAGTTATGAACACACAGTTTGAGGAAACGGCGGTATGCAGGTAATTTAACTTATGCGCATGCATTGCTGCAACTTGTGCTGTATAATTTAGAATTTTTGTTACCGCGCCATCCGATTTTTATACATGTGCAAATACTCGTACACGCTGCATTGTATTTTTTTCCGCACGCGACAAGGAGGGGACAGAGGCGAGTTCCGGCTCGCGTCTGTCCCCACCCCCCGTCCCACCCCCCTGGTCGACCCGCATAAAACTTAAAAATATGATAAAATAAAAGATAAAATCAATAAATGAAAACGTGTATAGATAAAATAGATAAAATAAAAGTTAATAAATAAATAAATAATAATGAGTAAATAAATACAATGGACAAAACACAACAAACATAAGAAGGGGGGCAAAATAAAGGGGAATAAACGATAAAGATAAAATTCATAATATAGAATATAAAATATATGTAGAATAAAATGAAATATTATAAAATAAAAGGAGGGGGGTTGACCGACAGGTCGCATCTTTGTAGAGGCGGGGAGGGGATTATTGCACTACCTCGCCCCCCACGACCTGCCCACCCCGGGGGCGCCTTAACGGCCAGCCCCCCTTGGCGGCGGTGGAAGTACTAAGTAGTCCCGCCGCCGCCATTACGTCTGCGGCCCCTTACAGGGGACCGACGGCCTAGTCGGGGTTGCCCCGCCGATGCTAGCCTCCTGGCGGAGAGGGGATCGGCTTCCCTCTCCCTCTCCGCTGCCTCCTTCTGCGTTATGACAATCTCGCAGAAGGAGGCAAACGCTGCTCTTGACCTCTCGCTGCCGATCATGTGGTCGACCACGACCGACAACGAGAGGTCCATCCCAATAATGCCCCTTAGGTCTCTGCGCGGCGCCGACCACGCTGGTCATTCTTCCAGCGTATGCCGCGCAGAGTCCTGGGCCTCCTCGCAGTGGTGGCACTGCGATCTTCCCAGTGCCAGTTATGAACACACAGATTGAGGAAACGGCGGTATGCAGGTAATTTAACTTATGCGCATGCATTGCTGCAACTTGTGCTGTATAATTTAGAATTTTTGTTACCGCGCCATCCGATTTTTATACATGTGCAAATACTCGTACACGCTGCATTGTATTTTTTTCCGCACGCGACAAGGAGGGGACAGAGGCAAGTTCCGGCTCGCGTCTGTCCCCACCCCCCGTCCCACCCCCCTGGTCGACCCGCATAAAACTTAAAAATATGATAAAATAAAAGATAAAATCAATAAATGAAAACGTGTATAGATAAAATAGATAAAATAAAAGTCAATAAAGAAATAAATAATAATGAGTAAATAAATACAATGGACAAAACACAACAAACATAAGAAGGGGGGCAAAATAAAGGGGAATAAACGATAAATATAAAATTCATAATATAGAATATAAAATATATGTAGAATAAAATGAAATATTATATAATAAAAGGAGGGGGGTTGACCGACAGGTCGCATCTTTGTAGAGGCGGGGAGGGGATTATTGCACTACCTCGCCCCCCACGACCTGCCCACCCCGGGGGCGCCTTAACGGCCAGCCCCCCTTGGCGGCGGTGGAAGTACTAAGTAGTCCCGCCGCCGCCATTACGTCTGCGGCCCCTTACAGGGGGCCGACGGCCTCGTCGGGGTTGCCCCGCCGATGCTAGCCTCCTGGCGGAGAGGGGGTCGGCTTCCCTCTCCCTCTCCGCTGCCTCCTTCTGCGTTATGACAATCTCGCAGAAGGAGGCAAACGCTGCTCTTGACCTCTCGCTGCCGATCATGTGGTCGACCACGACCGACAACGAGAGGTTCATCCCAATAACGCCCCTTAGGTCTCTGCGCGGCGCCGACCACGCTGGACATTCTTCCAGCGTATGCCGCGCAGAGTCCTGGGCCTCCTCGCAGTGGTGGCACTGCGATCTTCCCAGTGCCAGTTATGAACACACAGTTTGAGGAAACGGCGGTATGCAGGTAATTTAACTTATGCGCATGCATTGCTGCAACTTGTGCTGTATAATTTAGAATTTTTGTTACCGCGCCATCCGATTTTTATACATGTGCAAATACTCGTACACGCTGCACTGTATTTTTTTCCGCACGCGACAAGGAGGGGACAGAGGCGAGTTCCGGCTCGCGTCTGTCCCCACCCCCCGTCCCACCCCCCTGGTCGACCCGCATAAAACTTAAAAATATGATAAAATAAAAGATAAAATCAATAAATGAAAACGTGTATAGATAAAATAGATAAAATAAAAGTTAATAAATAAATAAATAATAATAAGTAAATAAATACAATGGACAAAACACAACAAACATAAGAAGGGGGGCAAAATAAAGGGGAATAAACGATAAAAATAAAATTTATAATATAGAATATAAAATATATGTAGAATAAAATGAAATATTATAAAATAAAAGGAGGGGGGTTGACCGACAGGTCGCATCTTTGTAGAGGCTGGGAGGGGATTATTGCACTACCTCACCCCCCACGACCTGCCCACCCCGGGGGCGCCTTAACGGCCAGCCCCCCTTGGCGGCGGTGGAAGTACTAAGTAGTCCCGCCGCCGCCATTACGTCTGCGACCCCTTACAGGGGGCCGACGGCCTCGTCGGGGTTGCCCCGCCGATGCAAGCCTCCAGGCGGAGAGGGGGTCGGCTTCCCTCTCCCTCACCGCTGCCTCCTTCTGCGTTATGACAATCTCGCAGAAGGAGGCAAACGCTGCTCTTGACCTCTCGCTGCCGATCATGTGGTCGACCACGACCGACAACGAGAGGTCCATCCCAATAACGCCCCTTAGGTCTCTGCGCGGCGCCGACCACGCTGGACATTCTTCCAGCGTATGCCGCGCAGAGCCCTGGGCCTCCTCGCAGTGGTGGCACTGCGATCTTCCCAGTGCCAGTTATGAACACACAGTTTGAGGAAACGGCGGTATGCAGGTAATTTAACTTATGCGCATGCATTGCTGCAACTTGTGCTGTATAATTTAGAATTTTTGTTACCGCGCCATCCGATTTTTATACATGTGCAAATACTCGTACACGCTGCACTGTATTTTTTTCCGCACGCGACAAGGAGGGGACAGAGGCGAGTTCCGGCTCGCGTCTGTCCCCACCCCCCGTCCCACCCCCCTGGTCGACCCGCATAAAACTTAAAAATATGATAAAATAAAAGATAAAATCAATAAATGAAAACGTGTATAGATAAAATAGATAAAATAAAAGTTAATAAATAAATAAATAATAATGAGTAAATAAATACAATGGACAAAACACAACAAACATAAGAAGGGGGGCAAAATAAAGGGGAATAAACGATAAAGATAAAATTCATAATATAGAATATAAAATATATGTAGAATAAAATGAAATATTATAAAATAAAAGGAGGGGGGTTGACCGACAGGTCGCATCTTTGTAGAGGCGGGGAGGGGATTATGGCACTACCTCGCCCCCACGACCTGCCCACCCCGGGGGCGCCTTAACGGCCAGCCCCCCTTGGCGGCGGTGGAAGTACTAAGTAGTCCCGCCGCCGCCATTACGTCTGCGGCCCCTTACAGGGGACCGACGGCCTCGTCGGGGTTGCCCCGCCGATGCTAGCCTCCTGGCGGAGAGGGGATCGGCTTCCCTCTCCCTCTCCGCTGCCTCCTTCTGCGTTATGACAATCTCGCAGAAGGAGGCAAACGCTGCTCTTGACCTCTCGCTGCCGATCATGTGGTCGACCACGACCGACAACGAGAGGTCCATCCCAATAACGCCCCTTAGGTCTCTGCGCGGCGCCGACCACGCTGGACATTCTTCCAGCGTATGCCGCGCAGAGTCCTGGGCCTCCTCGCAGTGGTGGCACTGCGATCTTCCCAGTGCCAGTTATGAACACACAGTTTGAGGAAACGGCGGTATGCAGGTAATTTAACTTATGCGCATGCATTGCTGCAACTTGTGCTGTATAATTTAGAATTTTTGTTACCGCGCCATCCGATTTTTATACATGTGCAAATACTCGTACACGCTGCACTGTATTTTTTTCCGCACGCGACAAGGAGGGGACAGAGGCGAGTTCCGGCTCGCGTCTGTCCCCACCCCCCGTCCCACCCCCCTGGTCGACCCGCATAAAACTTAAAAATATGATAAAATAAAAGATAAAATCAATAAATGAAAACGTGTATAGATAAAATAGATAAAATAAAAGTTAATAAATAAATAAATAATAATAAGTAAATAAATACAATGGACAAAACACAACAAACATAAGAAGGGGGGCAAAATAAAGGGGAATAAACGATAAAAATAAAATTTATAATATAGAATATAAAATATATGTAGAATAAAATGAAATATTATAAAATAAAAGGAGGGGGGTTGACCGACAGGTCGCATCTTTGTAGAGGCTGGGAGGGGATTATTGCACTACCTCACCCCCCACGACCTGCCCACCCCGGGGGCGCCTTAACGGCCAGCCCCCCTTGGCGGCGGTGGAAGTACTAAGTAGTCCCGCCGCCGCCATTACGTCTGCGGCCCCTTACAGGGGGCCGACGGCCTCGTCGGGGTTGCCCCGCCGATGCTAGCCTCCAGGCGGAGAGGGGGTCGGCTTCCCTCTCCCTCACCGCTGCCTCCTTCTGCGTTATGACAATCTCGCAGAAGGAGGCAAACGCTGCTCTTGACCTCTCGCTGCCGATCATGTGGTCGACCACGACCGACAACGAGAGGTCCATCCCAATAACGCCCCTTAGGTCTCTGCGCGGCGCCGACCACGCTGGACATTCTTCCAGCGTATGCCGCGCAGAGTCCTGGGCCTCCTCGCAGTGGTGGCACTGCGATCTTCCCAGTGCCAGTTATGAACACACAGTTTGAGGAAACGGCGGTATGCAGGTAATTTAACTTATGCGCATGCATTGCTGCAACTTGTGCTGTATAATTTAGAATTTTTGTTACCGCGCCATCCGATTTTTATACATGTGCAAATACTCGTACACGCTGCATTGTATTTTTTTCCGCACGCGACAAGGAGGGGACAGAGGCGAGTTCCGGCTCGCGTCTGTCCCCACCCCCCGTCCCACCCCCCTGGTCGACCCGCATAAAACTTAAAAATATGATAAAATAAAAGATAAAATCAGTAAATGAAAACGTGTACAGATAAAATAGATAAAATAAAAGTCAATAAAGAAATAAATAATAATGAGTAAATAAATACAATGGACAAAACACAACAAACATAAGAAGGGGGGCAAAATAAAGGGGAATAAACGATAAAGATAAAATTCATAATATAGAATATAAAATATATGTAGAATAAAATGAAATATTATAAAATAAAAGGAGGGGGGTTGACCGACAGGTCGCATCTTTGTAGAGGCGGGGAGGGGATTATTGCACTACCTCGCCCCCCACGACCTGCCCACCCCGGGGGCGCCTTAACGGCCAGCCCCCCTTGGCGGCGGTGGAAGTACTAAGTAGTCCCGCCGCCGCCATTACGTCTGCGGCCCCTTACAGGGGGCCGACGGCCTCGTCGGGGTTGCCCCGCCGATGCTAGCCTCCTGGCGGAGAGGGGGTCGGCTTCCCTCTCCCTCTCCGCTGCCTCCTTCTGCGTTATGACAATCTCGCAGAAGGAGGCAAACGCTGCTCTTGACCTCTCGCTGCCGATCAGGTGGTCGACCACGACCGACAACGAGAGGTCCATCCCAATAACGCCCCTTAGTCTGCGCGGCGCCGACCACGCTGGACATTCTTCCAGCGTATGCCGCGCAGAGCCCTGGGCCTCCTCGCAGTGGTGTCACTGCGATCCTCCCAGTGCCAGTTATGAACACACAGTTTGAGGGAACGGCGGTATGCAGGTAATTTAACTTATGCGCATGCATTGCTGCAACTTGTGCTGTATAATTTAGAATTTTTGTTACCGCGCCATCCGATTTTTATACATGTGCAAATACTCGTACACACTGCATTGTATTTTTTTCCGCACGCGACAAGGAGGGGACAGAGGCGAGTCCCGGCTCGCGTCTGTCCCCACCCCCCGTCCCACCCCCCTGGTCGACCCGCATAAAACTTAAAAATATGATAAAATAAAAGATAAAATCAATAAATGAAAACGTGTATAGATAAAATAGATAAAATAAAAGTTAATAAATAAATAAATAATAATGAGTAAATAAATACAATGGACAAAACACAACAAACATAAGAAGGGGGGCAAAATAAAGGGGAATAAACGATAAAGATAAAATTCATAATATAGAATATAAAATATATGTAGTATAAAATGAAATATTATAAAATAAAAGGAGGGGGGTTGACCGACAGGTCGCATCTTTGTAGAGGCGGGGAGGGGATTATTGCACTACCTCGCCCCCCACGACCTGCCCACCCCGGGGGCGCCTTAACGGCCAGCCCCCCTTGGCGGCGGTGGAAGTACTAAGTAGTCCCGCCGCCGCCATTACGTCTGCGGCCCCTTACAGGGGACCGACGGCCTCGTCGGGGTTGCCCCGCCGATGCTAGCCTCCTGGCGGAGAGGGGATCGGCTTCCCTCTCCCTCTCCGCTGCCTCCTTCTGCGTTATGACAATCTCGCAGAAGGAGGCAAACGCTGCTCTTGACCTCTCGCTGCCGATCAGGTGGTCGACCACGACCGACAACGAGAGGTCCATCCCAATAACGCCCCTTAGGTCTCTGCGCGGCGCCGACCACGCTGGACATTCTTCCAGCGTATGCCGCGCAGAGCCCTGGGCCTCCTCGCAGTGGTGGCACTGCGATCCTCCCAGTGCCAGTTATGAACACACAGTTTGAGGAAACGGCGGTATGCAGGTAATTTAACTTATGCGCATGCATTGCTGCAACTTGTGCTGTATAATTTAGAATTTTTGTTACCGCGCCATCCGATTTTTATACATGTGCAAATACTCGTACACGCTGCATTGTATTTTTTTCCGCACGCGACAAGGAGGGGACAGAGGCGAGTTCCGGCTCGCGTCTGTCCCCACCCCCCGTCCCACCCCCCAGGTCGACCCGCATAAAGCTTAAAAATATGATAATATAAAAGATAAAATCAATAAATGAAAACGTGTATAGATAAAATAGATAAAATAAAAGTCAATAAAGAAATAAATAATAATGAGTAAATAAATACAATGGACAAAACACAACAAACATAAGAAGGGGGGCAAAATAAAGGGGAATAAACGATAAAGATAAAATTCATAATATAGAATATAAAATATATGTAGAATAAAATGAAATATTATAAAATAAAAGGAGGGGGGTTGACCGACAGGTCGCATCTTTGTAGAGGCGGGGAGGGGATTATTGCACTACCTCGCCCCCCACGACCTGCCCACCCCGGGGGCGCCTTAACGGCCAGCCCCCCTTGGCGGCGGTGGAAGTACTAAGTAGTCCCGCCGCCGCCATTACGTCTGCGGCCCCTTACAGGGGGCCGACGGCCTCGTCGGGGTTGCCCCGCCGATGCTAGCCTCCTGGCGGAGAGGGGGTCGGCTTCCCTCTCCCTCTCCGCTGCCTCCTTCTGCGTTATGACAATCTCGCAGAAGGAGGCAAACGCTGCTCTTGACCTCTCGCTGCCGATCATGTGGTCGACCACGACCGACAACGAGAGGTCCATCCCAATAACGCCCCTTAGGTCTCTGCGCGGCGCCGACCACGCTGGACATTCTTCCAGCGTATGCCGCGCAGAGTCCTGGGCCTCCTCGCAGTGGTGGCACTGCGATCTTCCCAGTGCCAGTTATGAACACACAGTTTGAGGAAACGGCGGTATGCAGGTAATTTAACTTATGCGCATGCATTGCTGCAACTTGTGCTGTATAATTTAGAATTTTTGTTACCGCGCCATCCGATTTTTATACATGTGCAAATACTCGTACACGCTGCATTGTATTTTTTTCCGCACGCGACAAGGAGGGGACAGAGGCGAGTTCCGGCTCGCGTCTGTCCCCACCCCCCGTCCCACCCCCCTGGTCGACCCGCATAAAACTTAAAAATATGATAAAATAAAAGATAAAATCAATAAATGAAAACGTGTATAGATAAAATAGATAAAATAAAAGTTAATAAATAAATAAATAATAATGAGTAAATAAATACAATGGACAAAACACAACAAACATAAGAAGGGGGGCAAAATAAAGGGGAATAAACGATAAAGATAAAATTCATAATATAGAATATAAAATATATGTAGAATAAAATGAAATATTATAAAATAAAAGGAGGGGGGTTGACCGACAGGTCGCATCTTTGTAGAGGCGGGGAGGGGATTATTGCACTACCTCGCCCCCCACGACCTGCCCACCCCGGGGGCGCCTTAACGGCCAGCCCCCCTTGGCGGCGGTGGAAGTACTAAGTAGTCCCGCCGCCGCCATTACGTCTGCGGCCCCTTACAGGGGACCGACGGCCTAGTCGGGGTTGCCCCGCCGATGCTAGCCTCCTGGCGGAGAGGGGATCGGCTTCCCTCTCCCTCTCCGCTGCCTCCTTCTGCGTTATGACAATCTCGCAGAAGGAGGCAAACGCTGCTCTTGACCTCTCGCTGCCGATCATGTGGTCGACCACGACCGACAACGAGAGGTCCATCCCAATAATGCCCCTTAGGTCTCTGCGCGGCGCCGACCACGCTGGACATTCTTCCAGCGTATGCCGCGCAGAGTCCTGGGCCTCCTCGCAGTGGTGGCACTGCGATCTTCCCAGTGCCAGTTATGAACACACAGTTTGAGGAAACGGCGGTATGCAGGTAATTTAACTTATGCGCATGCATTGCTGCAACTTGTGCTGTATAATTTAGAATTTTTGTTACCGCGCCATCCGATTTTTATACATGTGCAAATACTCGTACACGCTGCATTGTATTTTTTTCCGCACGCGACAAGGAGGGGACAGAGGCAAGTTCCGGCTCGCGTCTGTCCCCACCCCCCGTCCCACCCCCCTGGTCGACCCGCATAAAACTTAAAAATATGATAAAATAAAAGATAAAATCAATAAATGAAAACGTGTATAGATAAAATAGATAAAATAAAAGTCAATAAAGAAATAAATAATAATGAGTAAATAAATACAATGGACAAAACACAACAAACATAAGAAGGGGGGCAAAATAAAGGGGAATAAACGATAAATATAAAATTCATAATATAGAATATAAAATATATGTAGAATAAAATGAAATATTATATAATAAAAGGAGGGGGGTTGACCGACAGGTCGCATCTTTGTAGAGGCGGGGAGGGGATTATTGCACTACCTCGCCCCCCACGACCTGCCCACCCCGGGGGCGCCTTAACGGCCAGCCCCCCTTGGCGGCGGTGGAAGTACTAAGTAGTCCCGCCGCCGCCATTACGTCTGCGGCCCCTTACAGGGGGCCGACGGCCTCGTCGGGGTTGCCCCGCCGATGCTAGCCTCCTGGCGGAGAGGGGGTCGGCTTCCCTCTCCCTCTCCGCTGCCTCCTTCTGCGTTATGACAATCTCGCAGAAGGAGGCAAACGCTGCTCTTGACCTCTCGCTGCCGATCATGTGGTCGACCACGACCGACAACGAGAGGTTCATCCCAATAACGCCCCTTAGGTCTCTGCGCGGCGCCGACCACGCTGGACATTCTTCCAGCGTATGCCGCGCAGAGTCCTGGGCCTCCTCGCAGTGGTGGCACTGCGATCTTCCCAGTGCCAGTTATGAACACACAGTTTGAGGAAACGGCGGTATGCAGGTAATTTAACTTATGCGCATGCATTGCTGCAACTTGTGCTGTATAATTTAGAATTTTTGTTACCGCGCCATCCGATTTTTATACATGTGCAAATACTCGTACACGCTGCACTGTATTTTTTTCCGCACGCGACAAGGAGGGGACAGAGGCGAGTTCCGGCTCGCGTCTGTCCCCACCCCCCGTCCCACCCCCCTGGTCGACCCGCATAAAACTTAAAAATATGATAAAATAAAAGATAAAATCAATAAATGAAAACGTGTATAGATAAAATAGATAAAATAAAAGTTAATAAATAAATAAATAATAATAAGTAAATAAATACAATGGACAAAACACAACAAACATAAGAAGGGGGGCAAAATAAAGGGGAATAAACGATAAAAATAAAATTTATAATATAGAATATAAAATATATGTAGAATAAAATGAAATATTATAAAATAAAAGGAGGGGGGTTGACCGACAGGTCGCATCTTTGTAGAGGCTGGGAGGGGATTATTGCACTACCTCACCCCCCACGACCTGCCCACCCCGGGGGCGCCTTAACGGCCAGCCCCCCTTGGCGGCGGTGGAAGTACTAAGTAGTCCCGCCGCCGCCATTACGTCTGCGACCCCTTACAGGGGGCCGACGGCCTCGTCGGGGTTGCCCCGCCGATGCAAGCCTCCAGGCGGAGAGGGGGTCGGCTTCCCTCTCCCTCACCGCTGCCTCCTTCTGCGTTATGACAATCTCGCAGAAGGAGGCAAACGCTGCTCTTGACCTCTCGCTGCCGATCATGTGGTCGACCACGACCGACAACGAGAGGTCCATCCCAATAACGCCCCTTAGGTCTCTGCGCGGCGCCGACCACGCTCGACATTCTTCCAGCGTATGCCGCGCAGAGCCCTGGGCCTCCTCGCAGTGGTGGCACTGCGATCTTCCCAGTGCCAGTTATGAACACACAGTTTGAGGAAACGGCGGTATGCAGGTAATTTAACTTATGCGCATGCATTGCTGCAACTTGTGCTGTATAATTTAGAATTTTTGTTACCGCGCCATCCGATTTTTATACATGTGCAAATACTCGTACACGCTGCACTGTATTTTTTTCCGCACGCGACAAGGAGGGGACAGAGGCGAGTTCCGGCTCGCGTCTGTCCCCACCCCCCGTCCCACCCCCCTGGTCGACCCGCATAAAACTTAAAAATATGATAAAATAAAAGATAAAATCAATAAATGAAAACGTGTATAGATAAAATAGATAAAATAAAAGTTAATAAATAAATAAATAATAATGAGTAAATAAATACAATGGACAAAACACAACAAACATAAGAAGGGGGGCAAAATAAAGGGGAATAAACGATAAAGATAAAATTCATAATATAGAATATAAAATATATGTAGAATAAAATGAAATATTATAAAATAAAAGGAGGGGGGTTGACCGACAGGTCGCATCTTTGTAGAGGCGGGGAGGGGATTATGGCACTACCTCGCCCCCACGACCTGCCCACCCCGGGGGCGCCTTAACGGCCAGCCCCCCTTGGCGGCGGTGGAAGTACTAAGTAGTCCCGCCGCCGCCATTACGTCTGCGGCCCCTTACAGGGGACCGACGGCCTCGTCGGGGTTGCCCCGCCGATGCTAGCCTCCTGGCGGAGAGGGGATCGGCTTCCCTCTCCCTCTCCGCTGCCTCCTTCTGCGTTATGACAATCTCGCAGAAGGAGGCAAACGCTGCTCTTGACCTCTCGCTGCCGATCATGTGGTCGACCACGACCGACAACGAGAGGTCCATCCCAATAACGCCCCTTAGGTCTCTGCGCGGCGCCGACCACGCTGGACATTCTTCCAGCGTATGCCGCGCAGAGTCCTGGGCCTCCTCGCAGTGGTGGCACTGCGATCTTCCCAGTGCCAGTTATGAACACACAGTTTGAGGAAACGGCGGTATGCAGGTAATTTAACTTATGCGCATGCATTGCTGCAACTTGTGCTGTATAATTTAGAATTTTTGTTACCGCGCCATCCGATTTTTATACATGTGCAAATACTCGTACACGCTGCACTGTATTTTTTTCCGCACGCGACAAGGAGGGGACAGAGGCGAGTTCCGGCTCGCGTCTGTCCCCACCCCCCGTCCCACCCCCCTGGTCGACCCGCATAAAACTTAAAAATATGATAAAATAAAAGATAAAATCAATAAATGAAAACGTGTATAGATAAAATAGATAAAATAAAAGTTAATAAATAAATAAATAATAATGAGTAAATAAATACAATGGACAAAACACAACAAACATAAGAAGGGGGGCAAAATAAAGGGGAATAAACGATAAAGATAAAATTCATAATATAGAATATAAAATATATGTAGAATAAAATGAAATATTATAAAATAAAAGGAGGGGGGTTGACCGACAGGTCGCATCTTTGTAGAGGCGGGGAGGGGATTATGGCACTACCTCGCCCCCCACGACCTGCCCACCCCGGGGGCGCCTTAACGGCCAGCCCCCCTTGGCGGCGGTGGAAGTACTAAGTAGTCCCGCCGCCGCCATTACGTCTGCGGCCCCTTACAGGGGACCGACGGCCTCGTCGGGGTTGCCCCGCCGATGCTAGCCTCCTGGCGGAGAGGGGATCGGCTTCCCTCTCCCTCTCCGCTGCCTCCTTCTGCGTTATGACAATCTCGCAGAAGGAGGCAAACGCTGCTCTTGACCTCTCGCTGCCGATCATGTGGTCGACCACGACCGACAACGAGAGGTCCATCCCAATAACGCCCCTTAGGTCTCTGCGCGGCGCCGACCACGCTGGACATTCTTCCAGCGTATGCCGCGCAGAGTCCTGGGCCTCCTCGCAGTGGTGGCACTGCGATCTTCCCAGTGCCAGTTATGAACACACAGTTTGAGGAAACGGCGGTATGCAGGTAATTTAACTTATGCGCATGCATTGCTGCAACTTGTGCTGTATAATTTAGAATTTTTGTTACCGCGCCATCCGATTTTTATACATGTGCAAATACTCGTACACGCTGCACTGTATTTTTTTCCGCACGCGACAAGGAGGGGACAGAGGCGAGTTCCGGCTCGCGTCTGTCCCCACCCCCCGTCCCACCCCCCTGGTCGACCCGCATAAAACTTAAAAATATGATAAAATAAAAGATAAAATCAATAAATGAAAACGTGTATAGATAAAATAGATAAAATAAAAGTTAATAAATAAATAAATAATAATGAGTAAATAAATACAATGGACAAAACACAACAAACATAAGAAGGGGGGCAAAATAAAGGGGAATAAACGATAAAGATAAAATTCATAATATAGAATATAAAATATATGTAGAATAAAATGAAATATTATAAAATAAAAGGAGGGGGGTTGACCGACAGGTCGCATCTTTGTAGAGGCGGGGAGGGGATTATGGCACTACCTCGCCCCCCACGACCTGCCCACCCCGGGGGCGCCTTAACGGCCAGCCCCCCTTGGCGGCGGTGGAAGTACTAAGTAGTCCCGCCGCCGCCATTACGTCTGCGGCCCCTTACAGGGGACCGACGGCCTCGTCGGGGTTGCCCCGCCGATGCTAGCCTCCTGGCGGAGAGGGGATCGGCTTCCCTCTCCCTCTCCGCTGCCTCCTTCTGCGTTATGACAATCTCGCAGAAGGAGGCAAACGCTGCTCTTGACCTCTCGCTGCCGATCAGGTGGTCGACCACGACCGACAACGAGAGGTCCATCCCAATAACGCCCCTTAGTCTGCGCGGCGCCGACCACGCTGGACATTCTTCCAGCGTATGCCGCGCAGAGCCCTGGGCCTCCTCGCAGTGGTGGCACTGCGATCCTCCCAGTGCCAGTTATGAACACACAGTTTGAGGAAACGGCGGTATGCAGGTAATTTAACTTATGCGCATGCATTGCTGCAACTTGTGCTGTATAATTTAGAATTTTTGTTACCGCGCCATCCGATTTTTATACATGTGCAAATACTCGTACACACTGCATTGTATTTTTTTCCGCACGCGACAAGGAGGGGACAGAGGCGAGTTCCGGCTCGCGTCTGTCCCCACCCCCCGTCCCACCCCCCTGGTCGACCCGCATAAAACTTAAAAATATGATAAAATAAAAGATAAAATCAATAAATGAAAACGTGTATAGATAAAATAGATAAAATAAAAGTTAATAAATAAATAAATAATAATGAGTAAATAAATACAATGGACAAAACACAACAAACATAAGAAGGGGGGCAAAATAAAGGGGAATAAACGATAAAGATAAAATTCATAATATAGAATATAAAATATATGTAGAATAAAATGAAATATTATAAAATAAAAAGGAGGGGGGTTGACCGACAGGTCGCATCTTTGTAGAGGCGGGGAGGGGATTATTGCACTACCTCGCCCCCCACGACCTGCCCACCCCGGGGGCGCCTTAACGGCCAGCCCCCCTTGGCGGCGGTGGAAGTACTAAGTAGTCCCGCCGCCGCCATTACGTCTGCGGCCCCTTACAGGGGACCGACGGCCTCGTCGGGGTTGCCCCGCCGATGCTAGCCTCCTGGCGGAGAGGGGATCGGCTTCCCTCTCCCTCTCCGCTGCCTCCTTCTGCGTTATGACAATCTCGCAGAAGGAGGCAAACGCTGCTCTTGACCTCTCGCTGCCGATCATGTGGTCGACCACGACCGACAACGAGAGGTCCATCCCAATAATGCCCCTTAGGTCTCTGCGCGGCGCCGACCACGCTGGACATTCTTCCAGCGTATGCCGCGCAGAGTCCTGGGCCTCCTCGCAGTGGTGGCACTGCGATCTTCCCAGTGCCAGTTATGAACACACAGTTTGAGGAAACGGCGGTATGCAGGTAATTTAACTTATGCGCATGCATTGCTGCAACTTGTGCTGTATAATTTAGAATTTTTGTTACCGCGCCATCCGATTTTTATACATGTGCAAATACTCGTACACGCTGCATTGTATTTTTTTCCGCACGCGACAAGGAGGGGACAGAGGCGAGTTCCGGCTCGCGTCTGTCCCCACCCCCCGTCCCACCCCCCTGGTCGACCCGCATAAAACTTAAAAATATGATAAAATAAAAGATAAAATCAATAAATGAAAACGTGTATAGATAAAATAGATAAAATAAAAGTCAATAAAGAAATAAATAATAATGAGTAAATAAATACAATGGACAAAACACAACAAACATAAGAAGGGGGGCAAAATAAAGGGGAATAAACGATAAATATAAAATTCATAATATAGAATATAAAATATATGTAGAATAAAATGAAATATTATATAATAAAAGGAGGGGGGTTGACCGACAGGTCGCATCTTTGTAGAGGCGGGGAGGGGATTATGGCACTACCTCGCCCCCCACGACCTGCCCACCCCGGGGGCGCCTTAACGGCCAGCCCCCCTTGGCGGCGGTGGAAGTACTAAGTAGTCCCGCCGCCGCCATTACGTCTGCGGCCCCTTACAGGGGACCGACGGCCTCGTCGGGGTTGCCCCGCCGATGCTAGCCTCCTGGCGGAGAGGGGATCGGCTTCCCTCTCCCTCTCCGCTGCCTCCTTCTGCGTTATGACAATCTCGCAGAAGGAGGCAAACGCTGCTCTTGACCTCTCGCTGCCGATCATGTGGTCGACCACGACCGACAACGAGAGGTTCATCCCAATAACGCCCCTTAGGTCTCTGCGCGGCGCCGACCACGCTGGACATTCTTCCAGCGTATGCCGCGCAGAGTCCTGGGCCTCCTCGCAGTGGTGGCACTGCGATCTTCCCAGTGCCAGTTATGAACACACAGTTTGAGGAAACGGCGGTATGCAGGTAATTTAACTTATGCGCATGCATTGCTGCAACTTGTGCTGTATAATTTAGAATTTTTGTTACCGCGCCATCCGATTTTTATACATGTGCAAATACTCGTACACGCTGCACTGTATTTTTTTCCGCACGCGACAAGGAGGGGACAGAGGCGAGTTCCGGCTCGCGTCTGTCCCCACCCCCCGTCCCACCCCCCTGGTCGACCCGCATAAAACTTAAAAATATGATAAAATAAAAGATAAAATCAATAAATGAAAACGTGTATAGATAAAATAGATAAAATAAAAGTTAATAAATAAATAAATAATAATGAGTAAATAAATACAATGGACAAAACACAACAAACATAAGAAGGGGGGCAAAATAAAGGGGAATAAACGATAAAGATAAAATTCATAATATAGAATATAAAATATATGTAGAATAAAATGAAATATTATAAAATAAAAGGAGGGGGGTTGACCGACAGGTCGCATCTTTGTAGAGGCGGGGAGGGGATTATGGCACTACCTCGCCCCCCACGACCTGCCCACCCCGGGGGCGCCTTAACGGCCAGCCCCCCTTGGCGGCGGTGGAAGTACTAAGTAGTCCCGCCGCCGCCATTACGTCTGCGGCCCCTTACAGGGGACCGACGGCCTCGTCGGGGTTGCCCCGCCGATGCTAGCCTCCTGGCGGAGAGGGGATCGGCTTCCCTCTCCCTCTCCGCTGCCTCCTTCTGCGTTATGACAATCTCGCAGAAGGAGGCAAACGCTGCTCTTGACCTCTCGCTGCCGATCATGTGGTCGACCACGACCGACAACGAGAGGTCCATCCCAATAACGCCCCTTAGGTCTCTGCGCGGCGCCGACCACGCTGGACATTCTTCCAGCGTATGCCGCGCAGAGTCCTGGGCCTCCTCGCAGTGGTGGCACTGCGATCTTCCCAGTGCCAGTTATGAACACACAGTTTGAGGAAACGGCGGTATGCAGGTAATTTAACTTATGCGCATGCATTCCTGCAACTTGTGCTGTATAATTTAGAATTTTTGTTATCGCGCCATCCGATTTTTATACATGTGCAAATACTCGTACACACTGCATTGTATTTTTTTCCGCACGCGACAAGGAGGGGACAGAGGCGAGTTCCGGCTTGCGTCTGTCCCCACCCCCCGTCCCACCCCCCTGGTCGACCCGCATAAAACTTAAAAATATGATAAAATAAAAGATAAAATCAATAAATGAAAACGTGTGTAGATAAAATAGATAAAATAAAAGTCAATAAAGAAATAAATAATAATGAGTAAATAAATACAATGGACAAAACACAACAAACATAAGAAGGGGGGCAAAATAAAGGGGAATAAACGATAAAAATAAAATTCATAATATAGAATATAAAATATATGTAGAATAAAATGAAATATTATATAATAAAAGGAGGGGGGTTGACCGACAGGTCGCATCTTTGTAGAGGCGGGGAGGGGATTATTGCACTACCTCGCCCCCCACGACCTGCCCACCCCGGGGGCGCCTTAACGGCCAGCCCCCCTTGGCGGCGGTGGAAGTACTAAGTAGTCCCGCCGCCGCCATTACGTCTGCGGCCCCTTACAGGGGGCCGACGGCCTCGTCGGGGTTGCCCCGCCGATGCTAGCCTCCTGGCGGAGAGGGGGTCGGCTTCCCTCTCCCTCTCCGCTGCCTCCTTCTGCGTTATGACAATCTCGCAGAAGGAGGCAAACGCTGCTCTTGACCTCTCGCTGCCGATCAGGTGGTCGACCACGACCGACAACGAGAGGTCCATCCCAATAACGCCCCTTAGGTCTCTGCGCGGCGCCGACCACGCTGGACATTCTTCCAGCGTATGCCGCGCAGAGCCCTGGGCCTCCTCGCAGTGGTGGCACTGCGATCCTCCCAGTGCCAGTTATGAACACACAGTTTGAGGAAACGGCGGTATGCAGGTAATTTAACTTATGCGCATGCATTGCTGCAACTTGTGCTGTATAATTTAGAATTTTTGTTACCGCGCCATCCGATTTTTATACATGTGCAAATACTCGTACACGCTGCATTGTATTTTTTTCCGCACGCGACAAGGAGGGGACAGAGGCGAGTTCCGGCTCGCGTCTGTCCCCACCCCCCGTCCCACCCCCCAGGTCGACCCGCATAAAGCTTAAAAATATGATAATATAAAAGATAAAATCAATAAATGAAAACGTGTATAGATAAAATAGATAAAATAAAAGTCAATAAAGAAATAAATAATAATGAGTAAATAAATACAATGGACAAAACACAACAAACATAAGAAGGGGGGCAAAATAAAGGGGAATAAACGATAAAGATAAAATTCATAATATAGAATATAAAATATATGTAGAATAAAATGAAATATTATAAAATAAAAGGAGGGGGGTTGACCGACAGGTCGCATCTTTGTAGAGGCGGGGAGGGGATTATTGCACTACCTCGCCCCCCACGACCTGCCCACCCCGGGGGCGCCTTAACGGCCAGCCCCCCTTGGCGGCGGTGGAAGTACTAAGTAGTCCCGCCGCCGCCATTACGTCTGCGGCCCCTTACAGGGGGCCGACGGCCTCGTCGGGGTTGCCCCGCCGATGCTAGCCTCCTGGCGGAGAGGGGGTCGGCTTCCCTCTCCCTCTCCGCTGCCTCCTTCTGCGTTATGACAATCTCGCAGAAGGAGGCAAACGCTGCTCTTGACCTCTCGCTGCCGATCATGTGGTCGACCACGACCGACAACGAGAGGTTCATCCCAATAACGCCCCTTAGGTCTCTGCGCGGCGCCGACCACGCTGGACATTCTTCCAGCGTATGCCGCGCAGAGTCCTGGGCCTCCTCGCAGTGGTGGCACTGCGATCTTCCCAGTGCCAGTTATGAACACACAGTTTGAGGAAACGGCGGTATGCAGGTAATTTAACTTATGCGCATGCATTGCTGCAACTTGTGCTGTATAATTTAGAATTTTTGTTACCGCGCCATCCGATTTTTATACATGTGCAAATACTCGTACACGCTGCACTGTATTTTTTTCCGCACGCGACAAGGAGGGGACAGAGGCGAGTTCCGGCTCGCGTCTGTCCCCACCCCCCGTCCCACCCCCCTGGTCGACCCGCATAAAACTTAAAAATATGATAAAATAAAAGATAAAATCAATAAATGAAAACGTGTATAGATAAAATAGATAAAATAAAAGTTAATAAATAAATAAATAATAATAAGTAAATAAATACAATGGACAAAACACAACAAACATAAGAAGGGGGGCAAAATAAAGGGGAATAAACGATAAAAATAAAATTTATAATATAGAATATAAAATATATGTAGAATAAAATGAAATATTATAAAATAAAAGGAGGGGGGTTGACCGACAGGTCGCATCTTTGTAGAGGCTGGGAGGGGATTATTGCACTACCTCACCCCCCACGACCTGCCCACCCCGGGGGCGCCTTAACGGCCAGCCCCCCTTGGCGGCGGTGGAAGTACTAAGTAGTCCCGCCGCCGCCATTACGTCTGCGGCCCCTTACAGGGGGCCGACGGCCTCGTCGGGGTTGCCCCGCCGATGCTAGCCTCCAGGCGGAGAGGGGGTCGGCTTCCCTCTCCCTCACCGCTGCCTCCTTCTGCGTTATGACAATCTCGCAGAAGGAGGCAAACGCTGCTCTTGACCTCTCGCTGCCGATCATGTGGTCGACCACGACCGACAACGAGAGGTCCATCCCAATAACGCCCCTTAGGTCTCTGCGCGGCGCCGACCACGCTGGACATTCTTCCAGCGTATGCCGCGCAGAGTCCTGGGCCTCCTCGCAGTGGTGGCACTGCGATCTTCCCAGTGCCAGTTATGAACACACAGTTTGAGGAAACGGCGGTATGCAGGTAATTTAACTTATGCGCATGCATTGCTGCAACTTGTGCTGTATAATTTAGAATTTTTGTTACCGCGCCATCCGATTTTTATACATGTGCAAATACTCGTACACGCTGCACTGTATTTTTTTCCGCACGCGACAAGGAGGGGACAGAGGCGAGTTCCGGCTCGCGTCTGTCCCCACCCCCCGTCCCACCCCACTGGTCGACCCGCATAAAACTTAAAAATATGATAAAATAAAAGATAAAATCAATAAATGATAACGTGTATAGATAAAATAGATAAAATAAAAGTTAATAAATAAATAAATAATAATGAGTAAATAAATACAATGGACAAAACACAACAAACATAAGAAGGGGGGCAAAATAAAGGGGAATAAACGATAAAGATAAAATTCATAATATAGAATATAAAATATATGTAGAATAAAATGAAATATTATAAAATAAAAGGAGGGGGGTTGACCGACAGGTCGCATCTTTGTAGAGGCGGGGAGGGGATTATGGCACTACCTCGCCCCCCACGACCTGCCCACCCCGGGGGCGCCTTAACGGCCAGCCCCCCTTGGCGGCGGTGGAAGTACTAAGTAGTCCCGCCGCCGCCATTACGTCTGCGGCCCCTTACAGGGGACCGACGGCCTCGTCGGGGTTGCCCCGCCGATGCTAGCCTCCTGGCGGAGAGGGGATCGGCTTCCCTCTCCCTCTCCGCTGCCTCCTTCTGCGTTATGACAATCTCGCAGAAGGAGGCAAACGCTGCTCTTGACCTCTCGCTGCCGATCATGTGGTCGACCACGACCGACAACGAGAGGTCCATCCCAATAACGCCCCTTAGGTCTCTGCGCGGCGCCGACCACGCTGGACATTCTTCCAGCGTATGCCGCGCAGAGTCCTGGGCCTCCTCGCAGTGGTGGCACTGCGATCTTCCCAGTGCCAGTTATGAACACACAGTTTGAGGAAACGGCGGTATGCAGGTAATTTAACTTATGCGCATGCATTGCTGCAACTTGTGCTGTATAATTTAGAATTTTTGTTACCGCGCCATCCGATTTTTATACATGTGCAAATACTCGTACACACTGCATTGTATTTTTTTCCGCACGCGACAAGGAGGGGACAGAGGCGAGTTCCGGCTTGCGTCTGTCCCCACCCCCCGTCCCACCCCCCTGGTCGACCCGCATAAAACTTAAAAATATGATAAAATAAAAGATAAAATCAATAAATGAAAACGTGTGTAGATAAAATAGATAAAATAAAAGTCAATAAAGAAATAAATAATAATGAGTAAATAAATACAATGGACAAAACACAACAAACATAAGAAGGGGGGCAAAATAAAGGGGAATAAACGATAAAGATAAAATTCATAATATAGAATATAAAACATATGTAGAATAAAATGAAATATTATAAAATAAAAGGAGGGGGGTTGACCGACAGGTCGCATCTTTGTAGAGGCGGGGAGGGGATTATTGCACTACCTCGCCCCCCACGACCTGCCCACCCCGGGGGCGCCTTAACGGCCAGCCCCCCTTGGCGGCGGTGGAAGTACTAAGTAGTCCCGCCGCCGCCATTACGTCTGCGGTCCCTTACAGGGGGCCGACGGCCTCGTCGGGGTTGCCCCGCCGATGCTAGCCTCCTGGCGGAGAGGGGGTCGGCTTCCCTCTCCCTCTCCGCTGCCTCCTTCTGCGTTATGACAATCTCGCAGAAGGAGGCAAACGCTGCTCTTGACCTCTCGCTGCCGATCATGTGGTCGACCACGACCGACAACGAGAGGTTCATCCCAATAACGCCCCTTAGGTCTCTGCGCGGCGCCGACCACGCTGGACATTCTTCCAGCGTATGCCGCGCAGAGTCCTGGGCCTCCTCGCAGTGGTGGCACTGCGATCTTCCCAGTGCCAGTTATGAACACACAGTTTGAGGAAACGGCGGTATGCAGGTAATTTAACTTATGCGCATGCATTGCTGCAACTTGTGCTGTATAATTTAGAATTTTTGTTACCGCGCCATCCGATTTTTATACATGTGCAAATACTCGTACACGCTGCACTGTATTTTTTTCCGCACGCGACAAGGAGGGGACAGAGGCGAGTTCCGGCTCGCGTCTGTCCCCACCCCCCGTCCCACCCCCCTGGTCGACCCGCATAAAACTTAAAAATATGATAAAATAAAAGATAAAATCAATAAATGAAAACGTGTATAGATAAAATAGATAAAATAAAAGTTAATAAATAAATAAATAATAATAAGTAAATAAATACAATGGACAAAACACAACAAACATAAGAAGGGGGGCAAAATAAAGGGGAATAAACGATAAAAATAAAATTTATAATATAGAATATAAAATATATGTAGAATAAAATGAAATATTATAAAATAAAATGAGGGGGGTTGACCGACAGGTCGCATCTTTGTAGAGGCTGGGAGGGGATTATTGCACTACCTCACCCCCCACGACCTGCCCACCCCGGGGGCGCCTTAACGGCCAGCCCCCCTTAGCGGCGGTGGAAGTACTAAGTTGTCCCGCCGCCGCCATTACGTCTGCGGCCCCTTACAGGGGGCCGACGGCCTCGTCGGGGTTGCCCCGCCGATGCTAGCCTCCAGGCGGAGAGGGGGTCGGCTTCCCTCTCCCTCACCGCTGCCTCCTTCTGCGTTATGACAATCTCGCAGAAGGAGGCAAACGCTGCTCTTGACCTCTCGCTGCCGATCATGTGGTCGACCACGACCGACAACGAGAGGTCCATCCCAATAACGCCCCTTAGGTCTCTGCGCGGCGCCGACCACGCTGGACATTCTTCCAGCGTATGCCGCGCAGAGCCCTGGGCCTCCTCGCAGTGGTGGCACTGCGATCTTCCCAGTGCCAGTTATGAACACACAGTTTGAGGAAACGGCGGTATGCAGGTAATTTAACTTATGCGCATGCATTGCTGCAACTTGTGCTGTATAATTTAGAATTTTTGTTACCGCGCCATCCGATTTTTATACATGTGCAAATACTCGTACACGCTGCACTGTATTTTTTTCCGCACGCGACAAGGAGGGGACAGAGGCGAGTTCCGGCTCGCGTCTGTCCCCACCCCCCGTCCCACCCCACTGGTCGACCCGCATAAAACTTAAAAATATGATAAAATAAAAGATAAAATCAATAAATGAAAACGTGTATAGATAAAATAGATAAAATAAAAGTTAATAAATAAATAAATAATAATGAGTAAATAAATACAATGGACAAAACACAACAAACATAAGAAGGGGGGCAAAATAAAGGGGAATAAACGATAAAGATAAAATTCATAATATAGAATATAAAATATATGTAGAATAAAATGAAATATTATAAAATAAAAGGAGGGGGGTTGACCGACAGGTCGCATCTTTGTAGAGGCGGGGAGGGGATTATGGCACTACCTCGCCCCCCACGACCTGCCCACCCCGGGGGCGCCTTAACGGCCAGCCCCCCTTGGCGGCGGTGGAAGTACTAAGTAGTCCCGCCGCCGCCATTACGTCTGCGGCCCCTTACAGGGGGCCGACGGCCTCGTCGGGGTTGCCCCGCCGATGCTAGCCTCCAGGCGGAGAGGGGGTCGGCTTCCCTCTCCCTCACCGCTGCCTCCTTCTGCGTTATGACAATCTCGCAGAAGGAGGCAAACGCTGCTCTTGACCTCTCGCTGCCGATCATGTGGTCGACCACGACCGACAACGAGAGGTCCATCCCAATAACGCCCCTTAGGTCTCTGCGCGGCGCCGACCACGCTGGACATTCTTCCAGCGTATGCCGCGCAGAGTCCTGGGCCTC
Source organism: Lasioglossum baleicum (assembly GCF_051020765.1). NCBI lineage: Eukaryota > Metazoa > Arthropoda > Insecta > Hymenoptera > Halictidae > Lasioglossum > Lasioglossum baleicum. The sequence continues at coordinate 470,653 of NW_027469123.1, forward strand.
CTCGCAGTGGTGGCACTGCGATCTTCCCAGTGCCAGTTATGAACACACAGTTTGAGGAAACGGCGGTATGCAGGTAATTTAACTTATGCGCATGCATTGCTGCAACTTGTGCTGTATAATTTAGAATTTTTGTTACCGCGCCATCCGATTTTTATACATGTGCAAATACTCGTACACGCTGCACTGTATTTTTTTCCGCACGCGACAAGGAGGGGACAGAGGCGAGTTCCGGCTCGCGTCTGTCCCCACCCCCCGTCCCACCCCACTGGTCGACCCGCATAAAACTTAAAAATATGATAAAATAAAAGATAAAATCAATAAATGATAACGTGTATAGATAAAATAGATAAAATAAAAGTTAATAAATAAATAAATAATAATGAGTAAATAAATACAATGGACAAAACACAACAAACATAAGAAGGGGGGCAAAATAAAGGGGAATAAACGATAAAGATAAAATTCATAATATAGAATATAAAATATATGTAGAATAAAATGAAATATTATAAAATAAAAGGAGGGGGGTTGACCGACAGGTCGCATCTTTGTAGAGGCGGGGAGGGGATTATGGCACTACCTCGCCCCCCACGACCTGCCCACCCCGGGGGCGCCTTAACGGCCAGCCCCCCTTGGCGGCGGTGGAAGTACTAAGTAGTCCCGCCGCCGCCATTACGTCTGCGGCCCCTTACAGGGGACCGACGGCCTCGTCGGGGTTGCCCCGCCGATGCTAGCCTCCTGGCGGAGAGGGGATCGGCTTCCCTCTCCCTCTCCGCTGCCTCCTTCTGCGTTATGACAATCTCGCAGAAGGAGGCAAACGCTGCTCTTGACCTCTCGCTGCCGATCATGTGGTCGACCACGACCGACAACGAGAGGTCCATCCCAATAACGCCCCTTAGGTCTCTGCGCGGCGCCGACCACGCTGGACATTCTTCCAGCGTATGCCGCGCAGAGTCCTGGGCCTCCTCGCAGTGGTGGCACTGCGATCTTCCCAGTGCCAGTTATGAACACACAGTTTGAGGAAACGGCGGTATGCAGGTAATTTAACTTATGCGCATGCATTGCTGCAACTTGTGCTGTATAATTTAGAATTTTTGTTACCGCGCCATCCGATTTTTATACATGTGCAAATACTCGTACACACTGCATTGTATTTTTTTCCGCACGCGACAAGGAGGGGACAGAGGCGAGTTCCGGCTTGCGTCTGTCCCCACCCCCCGTCCCACCCCCCTGGTCGACCCGCATAAAACTTAAAAATATGATAAAATAAAAGATAAAATCAATAAATGAAAACGTGTGTAGATAAAATAGATAAAATAAAAGTCAATAAAGAAATAAATAATAATGAGTAAATAAATACAATGGACAAAACACAACAAACATAAGAAGGGGGGCAAAATAAAGGGGAATAAACGATAAAAATAAAATTCATAATATAGAATATAAAATATATGTAGAATAAAATGAAATATTATATAATAAAAGGAGGGGGGTTGACCGACAGGTCGCATCTTTGTAGAGGCGGGGAGGGGATTATTGCACTACCTCGCCCCCCACGACCTGCCCACCCCGCGGGCGCCTTAACGGCCAGCCCCCCTTGGCGGCGGTGGAAGTACTAAGTAGTCCCGCCGCCGCCATTACGTCTGCGGCCCCTTACAGGGGGCCGACGGCCTCGTCGGGGTTGCCCCGCCGATGCTAGCCTCCTGGCGGAGAGGGGGTCGGCTTCCCTCTCCCTCTCCGCTGCCTCCTTCTGCGTTATGACAATCTCGCAGAAGGAGGCAAACGCTGCTCTTGACCTCTCGCTGCCGATCAGGTGGTCGACCACGACCGACAACGAGAGGTCCATCCCAATAACGCCCCTTAGGTCTCTGCGCGGCGCCGACCACGCTGGACATTCTTCCAGCGTATGCCGCGCAGAGCCCTGGGCCTCCTCGCAGTGGTGGCACTGCGATCCTCCCAGTGCCAGTTATGAACACACAGTTTGAGGAAACGGCGGTATGCAGGTAATTTAACTTATGCGCATGCATTGCTGCAACTTGTGCTGTATAATTTAGAATTTTTGTTACCGCGCCATCCGATTTTTATACATGTGCAAATACTCGTACACGCTGCATTGTATTTTTTTCCGCACGCGACAAGGAGGGGACAGAGGCGAGTTCCGGCTCGCGTCTGTCCCGACCCCCCGTCCCACCCCCCAGGTCGACCCGCATAAAGCTTAAAAATATGATAATATAAAAGATAAAATCAATAAATGAAAACGTGTATAGATAAAATAGATAACATAAAAGTCAATAAAGAAATAAATAATAATGAGTAAATAAATACAATGGACAAAACACAACAAACATAAGAAGGGGGGCAAAATAAAGGGGAATAAACGATAAAGATAAAATTCATAATATAGAATATAAAATATATGTAGAATAAAATGAAATATTATAAAATAAAAGGAGGGGGGTTGACCGACAGGTCGCATCTTTGTAGAGGTGGGGAGGGGATTATTGCACTACCTCGCCCCCCACGACCTGCCCACCCCGGGGGCGCCTTAACGGCCAGCCCCCCTTGGCGGCGGTGGAAGTACTAAGTAGTCCCGCCGCCGCCATTACGTCTGCGGCCCCTTACAGGGGGCCGACGGCCTCGTCGGGGTTGCCCCGCCGATGCTAGCCTCCTGGCGGAGAGGGGGTCGGCTTCCCTCTCCCTCTCCGCTGCCTCCTTCTGCGTTATGACAATCTCGCAGAAGGAGGCAAACGCTGCTCTTGACCTCTCGCTGCCGATCATGTGGTCGACCACGACCGACAACGAGAGGTCCATCCCAATAACGCCCCTTAGGTCTCTGCGCGGCGCCGACCACGCTGGACATTCTTCCAGCGTATGCCGCGCAGAGTCCTGGGCCTCCTCGCAGTGGTGGCACTGCGATCTTCCCAGTGCCAGTTATGAACACACAGTTTGAGGAAACGGCGTTATGCAGGTAATTTAACTTATGCGCATGCATTGCTGCAACTTGTGCTGTATAATTTAGAATTTTTGTTACCGCGCCATCCGATTTTTATACATGTGCAAATACTCGTACACGCTGCACTGTATTTTTTTCCGCACGCGACAAGGAGGGGACAGAGGCGAGTTCCGGCTCGCGTCTGTCCCCACCCCCCGTCCCACCCCCTGGTCGACCCGCATAAAACTTAAAAATATGATAAAATAAAAGATAAAATCAATAAATGAAAACGTGTATAGATAAAATAGATAAAATAAAAGTTAATAAATAAATAAATAATAATGAGTAAATAAATACAATGGACAAAACACAACAAACATAAGAAGGGGGGCAAAATAAAGGGGAATAAACGATAAAGATAAAATTCATAATATAGAATATAAAATATATGTAGAATAAAATGAAATATTATAAAATAAAAGGAGGGGGGTTGACCGACAGGTCGCATCTTTGTAGATGCGGGGAGGGGATTATGGCACTACCTCGCCCCCCACGACCTGCCCACCCCGGGGGCGCCTTAACGGCCAGCCCCCCTTGGCGGCGGTGGAAGTACTAAGTAGTCCCGCCGCCGCCATTACGTCTGCGGCCCCTTACAGGGGACCGACGGCCTCGTCGGGGTTGCCCCGCCGATGCTAGCCTCCTGGCGGAGAGGGGATCGGCTTCCCTCTCCCTCTCCGCTGCCTCCTTCTGCGTTATGACAATCTCGCAGAAGGAGGCAAACGCTGCTCTTGACCTCTCGCTGCCGATCAGGTGGTCGACCACGACCGACAACGAGAGGTCCATCCCAATAACGCCCCTTAGTCTGCGCGGCGCCGACCACGCTGGACATTCTTCCAGCGTATGCCGCGCAGAGCCCTGGGCCTCCTCGCAGTGGTGGCACTGCGATCCTCCCAGTGCCAGTTATGAACACACAGTTTGAGGAAACGGCGGTATGCAGGTAATTTAACTTATGCGCATGCATTGCTGCAACTTGTGCTGTATAATTTAGAATTTTTGTTACCGCGCCATCCGATTTTTATACATGTGCAAATACTCGTACACACTGCATTGTATTTTTTTCCGCACGCGACAAGGAGGGGACAGAGGCGAGTTCCGGCTCGCGTCTGTCCCCACCCCCCGTCCCACCCCCCTGGTCGACCCGCATAAAACTTAAAAATATGATAAAATAAAAGATAAAATCAATAAATGAAAACGTGTATAGATAAAATAGATAAAATAAAAGTTAATAAATAAATAAATAATAATGAGTAAATAAATACAATGGACAAAACACAACAAACATAAGAAGGGGGGCAAAATAAAGGGGAATAAACGATAAAGATAAAATTCATAATATAGAATATAAAATATATGTAGAATAAAATGAAATATTATAAAATAAAAAGGAGGGGGGTTGACCGACAGGTCGCATCTTTGTAGAGGCGGGGAGGGGATTCTTGCACTACCTCGCCCCCCACGACCTGCCCACCCCGGCGGCGCCTTAACGGCCAGCCCCCCTTGGCGGCGGTGGAAGTACTAAGTAGTCCCGCCGCCGCCATTACGTCTGCGGCCCCTTACAGGGGACCGACGGCCTCGTCGGGGTTGCCCCGCCGATGCTAGCCTCCTGGCGGAGAGGGGATCGGCTTCCCTCTCCCTCTCCGCTGCCTCCTTCTGCGTTATGACAATCTCGCAGAAGGAGGCAAACGCTGCTCTTGACCTCTCGCTGCCGATCATGTGGTCGACCACGACCGACAACGAGAGGTCCATCCCAATAATGCCCCTTAGGTCTCTGCGCGGCGCCGACCACGCTGGACAATCTTCCAGCGTATGCCGCGCAGAGTCCTGGGCCTCCTCGCAGTGGTGGCACTGCGATCTTCCCAGTGCCAGTTATGAACACACAGTTTGAGGAAACGGCGGTATGCAGGTAATTTAACTTATGCGCATGCATTGCTGCAACTTGTGCTGTATAATTTAGAATTTTTGTTACCGCGCCATCCGATTTTTATACATGTGCAAATACTCGTACACGCTGCATTGTATTTTTTTCCGCACGCGACAAGGAGGGGACAGAGGCGAGTTCCGGCTCGCGTCTGTCCCCACCCCCCGTCCCACCCCCCTGGTCGACCCGCATAAAACTTAAAAATATGATAAAATAAAAGATAAAATCAATAAATGAAAACGTGTATAGATAAAATAGATAAAATAAAAGTCAATAAAGAAATAAATAATAATGAGTAAATAAATACAATGGACAAAACACAACAAACATAAGAAGGGGGGCAAAATAAAGGGGAATAAACGATAAATATAAAATTCATAATATAGAATATAAAATATATGTAGAATAAAATGAAATATTATATAATAAAAGGAGGGGGGTTGACCGACAGGTCGCATCTTTGTAGAGGCGGGGAGGGGATTATGGCACTACCTCGCCCCCCACGACCTGCCCACCCCGGGGGCGCCTTAACGGCCAGCCCCCCTTGGCGGCGGTGGAAGTACTAAGTAGTCCCGCCGCCGCCATTACGTCTGCGGCCCCTTACAGGGGACCGACGGCCTCGTCGGGGTTGCCCCGCCGATGCTAGCCTCCTGGCGGAGAGGGGATCGGCTTCCCTCTCCCTCTCCGCTGCCTCCTTCTGCGTTATGACAATCTCGCAGAAGGAGGCAAACGCTGCTCTTGACCTCTCGCTGCCGATCATGTGGTCGACCACGACCGACAACGAGAGGTTCATCCCAATAACGCCCCTTAGGTATCTGCGCGGCGCCGACCACGCTGGACATTCTTCCAGCGTATGCCGCGCAGAGTCCTGGGCCTCCTCGCAGTGGTGGCACTGCGATCTTCCCAGTGCCAGTTATGAACACACAGTTTGAGGAAACGGCGGTATGCAGGTAATTTAACTTATGCGCATGCATTGCTGCAACTTGTGCTGTATAATTTAGAATTTTTGTTACCGCGCCATCCGATTTTTATACATGTGCAAATACTCGTACACGCTGCACTGTATTTTTTTCCGCACGCGACAAGGAGGGGACAGAGGCGAGTTCCGGCTCGCGTCTGTCCCCACCCCCCGTCCCACCCCCCTGGTCGACCCGCATAAAACTTAAAAATATGATAAAATAAAAGATAAAATCAATAAATGAAAACGTGTATAGATAAAATAGATAAAATAAAAGTTAATAAATAAATAAATAATAATAAGTAAATAAATACAATGGACAAAACACAACAAACATAAGAAGGGGGGCAAAATAAAGGGGAATAAACGATAAAAATAAAATTTATAATATAGAATATAAAATATATGTAGAATAAAATGAAATATTATAAAATAAAAGGAGGGGGGTTGACCGACAGGTCGCATCTTTGTAGAGGCTGGGAGGGGATTATTGCACTACCTCACCCCCCACGACCTGCCCACCCCGGGGGCGCCTTAACGGCCAGCCCCCCTTGGCGGCGGTGGAAGTACTAAGTAGTCCCGCCGCCGCCATTACGTCTGCGGCCCCTTACAGGGGGCCGACGGCCTCGTCGGGGTTGCCCCGCCGATGCTAGCCTCCAGGCGGAGAGGGGGTCGGCTTCCCTCTCCCTCACCGCTGCCTCCTTCTGCGTTATGACAATCTCGCAGAAGGAGGCAAACGCTGCTCTTGACCTCTCGCTGCCGATCATGTGGTCGACCACGACCGACAACGAGAGGTCCATCCCAATAACGCCCCTTAGGTCTCTGCGCGGCGCCGACCACGCTGGACATTCTTCCAGCGTATGCCGCGCAGAGCCCTGGGCCTCCTCGCAGTGGTGGCACTGCGATCTTCCCAGTGCCAGTTATGAACACACAGTTTGAGGAAACGGCGGTATGCAGGTAATTTAACTTATGCGCATGCATTGCTGCAACTTGTGCTGTATAATTTAGAATTTTTGTTACCGCGCCATCCGATTTTTATACATGTGCAAATACTCGTACACGCTGCACTGTATTTTTTTCCGCACGCGACAAGGAGGGGACAGAGGCGAGTTCCGGCTCGCGTCTGTCCCCACCCCCCGTCCCACCCCCCTGGTCGACCCGCATAAAACTTAAAAATATGATAAAATAAAAGATAAAATCAATAAATGAAAACGTGTATAGATAAAATAGATAAAATAAAAGTTAATAAATAAATAAATAATAATGAGTAAATAAATACAATGGACAAAACACAACAAACATAAGAAGGGGGGCAAAATAAAGGGGAATAAACGATAAAAATAAAATTCATAATATAGAATATAAAATATATGTAGAATAAAATGAAATATTATATAATAAAAGGAGGGGGGTTGACCGACAGGTCGCATCTTTGTAGAGGCGGGGAGGGGATTATTGCACTACCTCGCCCCCCACGACCTGCCCACCCCGGGGGCGCCTTAACGGCCAGCCCCCCTTGGCGGCGGTGGAAGTACTAAGTAGTCCCGCCGCCGCCATTACGTCTGCGGCCCCTTACAGGGGGCCGACGGCCTCGTCGGGGTTGCCCCGCCGATGCCAGCCTCCTGGCGGAGAGGGGATCGGCTTCCCTCTCCCTCTCCGCTGCCTCCTTCTGCGTTATGACAATCTCGCAGAAGGAGGCAAACGCTGCTCTTGACCTCTCGCTGCCGATCATGTGGTCGACCACGACCGACAACGAGAGGTCCATCCCAATAACGCCCCTTAGGTCTCTGCGCGGCGCCGACCACGCTGGACATTCTTCCAGCGTATGCCGCGCAGAGTCCTGGGCCTCCTCGCAGTGGTGGCACTGCGATCTTCCCAGTGCCAGTTATGAACACACAGTTTGAGGAAACGGCGGTATGCAGGTAATTTAACTTATGCGCATGCATTGCTGCAACTTGTGCTGTATAATTTAGAATTTTTGTTACCGCGCCATCCGATTTTTATACATGTGCAAATACTCGTACACACTGCATTGTATTTTTTTCCGCACGCGACAAGGAGGGGACAGAGGCGAGTTCCGGCTTGCGTCTGTCCCCACCCCCCGTCCCACCCCCCAGGTCGACCCGCATAAAGCTTAAAAATATGATAATATAAAAGATAAAATCAATAAATGAAAACGTGTATAGATAAAATAGATAAAATAAAAGTTAATAAATAAATAAATAATAATGAGTAAATAAATACAATGGACAAAACACAACAAACATAAGAAGGGGGGCAAAATAAAGGGGAATAAACGATAAAGATAAAATTCATAATATAGAATATAAAATATATGTAGAATAAAATGAAATATTATAAAATAAAAGGAGGGGGGTTGACCGACAGGTCGCATCTTTGTAGATGCGGGGAGGGGATTATGGCACTACCTCGCCCCCCACGACCTGCCCACCCCGGGGGCGCCTTAACGGCCAGCCCCCCTTGGCGGCGGTGGAAGTACTAAGTAGTCCCGCCGCCGCCATTACGTCTGCGGCCCCTTACAGGGGACCGACGGCCTCGTCGGGGTTGCCCCGCCGATGCTAGCCTCCTGGCGGAGAGGGGATCGGCTTCCCTCTCCCTCTCCGCTGCCTCCTTCTGCGTTATGACAATCTCGCAGAAGGAGGCAAACGCTGCTCTTGACCTCTCGCTGCCGATCAGGTGGTCGACCACGACCGACAACGAGAGGTCCATCCCAATAACGCCCCTTAGTCTGCGCGGCGCCGACCACGCTGGACATTCTTCCAGCGTATGCCGCGCAGAGCCCTGGGCCTCCTCGCAGTGGTGGCACTGCGATCCTCCCAGTGCCAGTTATGAACACACAGTTTGAGGAAACGGCGGTATGCAGGTAATTTAACTTATGCGCATGCATTGCTGCAACTTGTGCTGTATAATTTAGAATTTTTGTTACCGCGCCATCCGATTTTTATACATGTGCAAATACTCGTACACACTGCATTGTATTTTTTTCCGCACGCGACAAGGAGGGGACAGAGGCGAGTTCCGGCTCGCGTCTGTCCCCACCCCCCGTCCCACCCCCCTGGTCGACCCGCATAAAACTTAAAAATATGATAAAATAAAAGATAAAATCAATAAATGAAAACGTGTATAGATAAAATAGATAAAATAAAAGTTAATAAATAAATAAATAATAATGAGTAAATAAATACAATGGACAAAACACAACAAACATAAGAAGGGGGGCAAAATAAAGGGGAATAAACGATAAAGATAAAATTCATAAAATAGAATATAAAATATATGTAGAATAAAATGAAATATTATAAAATAAAAAGGAGGGGGGTTGACCGACAGGTCGCATCTTTGTAGAGGCGGGGAGGGGATTCTTGCACTACCTCGCCCCCCACGACCTGCCCACCCCGGCGGCGCCTTAACGGCCAGCCCCCCTTGGCGGCGGTGGAAGTACTAAGTAGTCCCGCCGCCGCCATTACGTCTGCGGCCCCTTACAGGGGACCGACGGCCTCGTCGGGGTTGCCCCGCCGATGCTAGCCTCCTGGCGGAGAGGGGATCGGCTTCCCTCTCCCTCTCCGCTGCCTCCTTCTGCGTTATGACAATCTCGCAGAAGGAGGCAAACGCTGCTCTTGACCTCTCGCTGCCGATCATGTGGTCGACCACGACCGACAACGAGAGGTCCATCCCAATAATGCCCCTTAGGTCTCTGCGCGGCGCCGACCACGCTGGACAATCTTCCAGCGTATGCCGCGCAGAGTCCTGGGCCTCCTCGCAGTGGTGGCACTGCGATCTTCCCAGTGCCAGTTATGAACACACAGTTTGAGGAAACGGCGGTATGCAGGTAATTTAACTTATGCGCATGCATTGCTGCAACTTGTGCTGTATAATTTAGAATTTTTGTTACCGCGCCATCCGATTTTTATACATGTGCAAATACTCGTACACGCTGCATTGTATTTTTTTCCGCACGCGACAAGGAGGGGACAGAGGCGAGTTCCGGCTCGCGTCTGTCCCCACCCCCCGTCCCACCCCCCTGGTCGACCCGCATAAAACTTAAAAATATGATAAAATAAAAGATAAAATCAGTAAATGAAAACGTGTACAGATAAAATAGATAAAATAAAAGTCAATAAAGAAATAAATAATAATGAGTAAATAAATACAATGGACAAAACACAACAAACATAAGAAGGGGGGCAAAATAAAGGGGAATAAACGATAAAGATAAAATTCATAATATAGAATATAAAATATATGTAGAATAAAATGAAATATTATAAAATAAAAGGGGGGGGGTTGACCGACAGGTCGCATCTTTGTAGAGGCGGGGAGGGGATTATTGCACTACCTCGCCCCCCACGACCTGCCCACCCCGGGGGCGCCTTAACGGCCAGCCCCCCTTGGCGGCGGTGGAAGTACTAAGTAGTCCCGCCGCCGCCATTACGTCTGCGGCCCCTTACAGGGGGCCGACGGCCTCGTCGGGGTTGCCCCGCCGATGCTAGCCTCCTGGCGGAGAGGGGGTCGACTTCCCTCTCCCTCTCCGCTGCCTCCTTCTGCGTTATGACAATCTCGCAGAAGGAGGCAAACGCTGCTCTTGACCTCTCGCTGCCGATCAGGTGGTCGACCACGACCGACAACGAGAGGTCCATCCCAATAACGCCCCTTAGTCTGCGCGGCGCCGACCACGCTGGACATTCTTCCAGCGTATGCCGCGCAGAGCCCTGGGCCTCCTCGCAGTGGTGGCACTGCGATCCTCCCAGTGCCAGTTATGAACACACAGTTTGAGGAAACGGCGGTATGCAGGTAATTTAACTTATGCGCATGCATTGCTGCAACTTGTGCTGTATAATTTAGAATTTTTGTTACCGCGCCATCCGATTTTTATACATGTGCAAATACTCGTACACGCTGCACTGTATTTTTTTCCGCACGCGACAAGGAGGGGACAGAGGCGAGTTCCGGCTCGCGTCTGTCCCCACCCCCCGTCCCACCCCACTGGTCGACCCGCATAAAACTTAAAAATATGATAAAATAAAAGATAAAATCAATAAATGATAACGTGTATAGATAAAATAGATAAAATAAAAGTTAATAAATAAATAAATAATAATGAGTAAATAAATACAATGGACAAAACACAACAAACATAAGAAGGGGGGCAAAATAAAGGGGAATAAACGATAAAGATAAAATTCATAATATAGAATATAAAATATATGTAGAATAAAATGAAATATTATAAAATAAAAGGAGGGGGGTTGACCGACAGGTCGCATCTTTGTAGAGGCGGGGAGGGGATTATGGCACTACCTCACCCCCCACGACCTGCCCACCCCGGGGGCGCCTTAACGGCCAGCCCCCCTTGGCGGCGGTGGAAGTACTAAGTAGTCCCGCCGCCGCCATTACGTCTGCGGCCCCTTACAGGGGGCCGACGGCCTCGTCGGGGTTGCCCCGCCGATGCTAGCCTCCAGGCGGAGAGGGGGTCGGCTTCCCTCTCCCTCACCGCTGCCTCCTTCTGCGTTATGACAATCTCGCAGAAGGAGGCAAACGCTGCTCTTGACCTCTCGCTGCCGATCATGTGGTCGACCACGACCGACAACGAGAGGTCCACCCCAATAACGCCCCTTAGGTCTCTGCGCGGCGCCGACCACGCTGGACATTCTTCCAGCGTATGCCGCGCAGAGCCCTGGGCCTCCTCGCAGTGGTGGCACTGCGATCTTCCCAGTGCCAGTTATGAACACACAGTTTGAGGAAACGGCGGTATGCAGGTAATTTAACTTATGCGCATGCATTGCTGCAACTTGTGCTGTATAATTTAGAATTTTTGTTACCGCGCCATCCGATTTTTATACATGTGCAAATACTCGTACACGCTGCACTGTATTTTTTTCCGCACGCGACAAGGAGGGGACAGAGGCGAGTTCCGGCTCGCGTCTGTCCCCACCCCCCGTCCCACCCCCCTGGTCGACCCGCATAAAACTTAAAAATATGATAAAATAAAAGATAAAATCAATAAATGAAAACGTGTATAGATAAAATAGATAAAATAAAAGTTAATAAATAAATAAATAATAATGAGTAAATAAATACAATGGACAAAACACAACAAACATAAGAAGGGGGGCAAAATAAAGGGGAATAAACGATAAAGATAAAATTCATAATATAGAATATAAAATATATGTAGAATAAAATGAAATATTATAAAATAAAAGGAGGGGGGTTGACCGACAGGTCGCATCTTTGTAGAGGCGGGGAGGGGATTATGGCACTACCTCGCCCCCCACGACCTGCCCACCCCGGGGGCGCCTTAACGGCCAGCCCCCCTTGGCGGCGGTGGAAGTACTAAGTAGTCCCGCCGCCGCCATTACGTCTGCGGCCCCTTACAGGGGACCGACGGCCTCGTCGGGGTTGCCCCGCCGATGCTAGCCTCCTGGCGGAGAGGGGATCGGCTTCCCTCTCCCTCTCCGCTGCCTCCTTCTGCGTTATGACAATCTCGCAGAAGGAGGCAAACGCTGCTCTTGACCTCTCGCTGCCGATCATGTGGTCGACCACGACCGACAACGAGAGGTCCATCCCAATAACGCCCCTTAGGTCTCTGCGCGGCGCCGACCACGCTGGACATTCTACCAGCGTATGCCGCGCAGAGTCCTGGGCCTCCTCGCAGTGGTGGCACTGCGATCTTCCCAGTGCCAGTTATGAACACACAGTTTGAGGAAACGGCGGTATGCAGGTAATTTAACTTATGCGCATGCATTGCTGCAACTTGTGCTGTATAATTTAGAATTTTTGTTACCGCGCCATCCGATTTTTATACATGTGCAAATACTCGTACACACTGCATTGTATTTTTTTCCGCACGCGACAAGGAGGGGACAGAGGCGAGTTCCGGCTTGCGTCTGTCCCCACCCCCCGTCCCACCCCCCTGGTCGACCCGCATAAAACTTAAAAATATGATAAAATAAAAGATAAAATCAATAAATGAAAACGTGTGTAGATAAAATAGATAAAATAAAAGTCAATAAAGAAATAAATAATAATGAGTAAATAAATACAATGGACAAAACACAACAAACATAAGAAGGGGGGCAAAATAAAGGGGAATAAACGATAAAAATAAAATTCATAATATAGAATATAAAATATATGTAGAATAAAATGAAATATTATATAATAAAAGGAGGGGGGTTGACCGACAGGTCGCATCTTTGTAGAGGCGGGGAGGGGATTATTGCACTACCTCGCCCCCCACGACCTGCCCACCCCGGGGGCGCCTTAACGGCCAGCCCCCCTTGGCGGCGGTGGAAGTACTAAGTAGTCCCGCCGCCGCCATTACGTCTGCGGCCCCTTACAGTGGGCCGACGGCCTCGTCGGGGTTGCCCCGCCGATGCTAGCCTCCTGGCGGAGAGGGGGTCGGCTTCCCTCTCCCTCTCCGCTGCCTCCTTCTGCGTTATGACAATCTCGCAGAAGGAGGCAAACGCTGCTCTTGACCTCTCGCTGCCGATCAGGTGGTCGACCACGACCGACAACGAGAGGTCCATCCCAATAACGCCCCTTAGGTCTCTGCGCGGCGCCGACCACGCTGGACATTCTTCCAGCGTATGCCGCGCAGAGCCCTGGGCCTCCTCGCAGTGGTGGCACTGCGATCCTCCCAGTGCCAGTTATGAACACACAGTTTGAGGAAACGGCGGTATGCAGGTAATTTAACTTATGCGCATGCATTGCTGCAACTTGTGCTGTATAATTTAGAATTTTTGTTACCGCGCCATCCGATTTTTATACATGTGCAAATACTCGTACACGCTGCATTGTATTTTTTTCCGCACGCGACAAGGAGGGGACAGAGGCGAGTTCCGGCTCGCGTCTGTCCCCACCCCCCGTCCCACCCCCCAGGTCGACCCGCATAAAGCTTAAAAATATGATAATATAAAAGATAAAATCAATAAATGAAAACGTGTATAGATAAAATAGATAAAATAAAAGTCAATAAAGAAATAAATAATAATGAGTAAATAAATACAATGGACAAAACACAACAAACATAAGAAGGGGGGCAAAATAAAGGGGAATAAACGATAAAGATAAAATTCATAATATAGAATATAAAATATATGTAGAATAAAATGAAATATTATAAAATAAAAGGAGGGGGGTTGACCGACAGGTCGCATCTTTGTAGAGGCGGGGAGGGGATTATTGCACTACCTCGCCCCCCACGACCTGCCCACCCCGGGGGCTCCTTAACGGCCAGCCCCCCTTGGCGGCGGTGGAAGTACTAAGTAGTCCCGCCGCCGCCATTACGTCTGCGGCCCCTTACAGGGGGCCGACGGCCTCGTCGGGGTTGCCCCGCCGATGCTAGCCTCCTGGCGGAGAGGGGGTCGGCTTCCCTCTCCCTCTCCGCTGCCTCCTTCTGCGTTATGACAATCTCGCAGAAGGAGGCAAACGCTGCTCTTGACCTCTCGCTGCCGATCATGTGGTCGACCACGACCGACAACGAGAGGTCCATCCCAATAACGCCCCTTAGGTCTCTGCGCGGCGCCGACCACGCTGGACATTCTTCCAGCGTATGCCGCGCAGAGTCCTGGGCCTCCTCGCAGTGGTGGCACTGCGATCTTCCCAGTGCCAGTTATGAACACACAGTTTGAGGAAACGGCGGTATGCAGGTAATTTAACTTATGCGCATGCATTGCTGCAACTTGTGCTGTATAATTTAGAATTTTTGTTACCGCGCCATCCGATTTTTATACATGTGCAAATACTCGTACACGCTGCATTGTATTTTTTTCCGCACGCGACAAGGAGGGGACAGAGGCGAGTTCCGGCTCGCGTCTGTCCCCACCCCCTGTCCCACCCCCCTGGTCGACCCGCATAAAACTTAAAAATATGATAAAATAAAAGATAAAATCAGTAAATGAAAACGTGTACAGATAAAATAGATAAAATAAAAGTCAATAAAGAAATAAATAATAATGAGTAAATAAATACAATGGACAAAACACAACAAACATAAGAAGGGGGGCAAAATAAAGGGGAATAAACGATAAAGATAAAATTCATAATATAGAATATAAAATATATGTAGAATAAAATGAAATATTATAAAATAAAAGGAGGGGGGTTGACCGACAGGTCGCATCTTTGTAGAGGCGGGGAGGGGATTATTGCACTACCTCGCCCCCCACGACCTGCCCACCCCGGGGGCGCCTTAACGGCCAGCCCCCCTTGGCGGCGGTGGAAGTACTAAGTAGTCCCGCCGCCGCCATTACGTCTGCGGCCCCTTACAGGGGGCCGACGGCCTCGTCGGGGTTGCCCCGCCGATGCTAGCCTCCTGGCGGAGAGGGGGTCGACTTCCCTCTCCCTCTCCGCTGCCTCCTTCTGCGTTATGACAATCTCGCAGAAGGAGGCAAACGCTGCTCTTGACCTCTCGCTGCCGATCAGGTGGTCGACCACGACCGACAACGAGAGGTCCATCCCAATAACGCCCCTTAGTCTGCGCGGCGCCGACCACGCTGGACATTCTTCCAGCGTATGCCGCGCAGAGCCCTGGGCCTCCTCGCAGTGGTGGCACTGCGATCCTCCCAGTGCCAGTTATGAACACACAGTTTGAGGAAACGGCGGTATGCAGGTAATTTAACTTATGCGCATGCATTGCTGCAACTTGTGCTGTATAATTTAGAATTTTTGTTACCGCGCCATCCGATTTTTATACATGTGCAAATACTCGTACACACTGCATTGTATTTTTTTCCGCACGCGACAAGGAGGGGACAGAGGCGAGTTCCGGCTCGCGTCTGTCCCCACCCCCCGTCCCACCCCCCTGGTCGACCCGCATAAAACTTAAAAATATGATAAAGTAAAAGATAAAATCAATAAATGAAAACGTGTATAGATAAAATACATAAAATAAAAGTTAATAAATAAATAAATAATAATAAGTAAATAAATACAATGGACAAAACACAACAAACATAAGAAGGGGGGCAAAATAAAGGGGAATAAACGATAAAGATAAAATTTATAATATAGAATATAAAATATATGTAGAATAAAATGAAATATTATAAAATAAAAGGAGGGGGGTTGACCGACAGGTCGCATCTTTGTAGAGGCTGGGAGGGGATTATTGCACTACCTCGCCCAACACGACCTGCCCACCCCGAGGGCGCCTTAACGGCCAGCCCCCCTTGGCGGCGGTGGAAGTACTAAGTAGTCCCGCCGCCGCCATTACGTCTGCGGCCCCTTAAAGGGGGCCGACGGCCTCGTCGGGGTTGCCCCGCCGATGCTAGCCTCCAGGCGGAGAGGGTGTCGGCTTCCCTCTCCCTCTCCGCTGCCTCCTTCTGCGTTATGACATTCTCGCAGAAGGAGGCAAACGCTGCTCTTGACCTCTCGCTGCCGATCATGTGGTCGACCATGACCGACAACGAGAGGTCCATCCCAATAACGCCCCTTAGGTCTCTGCGCGGCGCCGACCACGCTGGACATTCTTCCAGCGTATGCCGCGCAGAGTCCTGGGCCTCCTCGCAGTGGTGACACTGCGATCCTCCCAGTGCCAGTTATGAACACACAGTTTGAGGAAACGGCGGTATGCAGGTAATTTAACTTATGCGCATGCATTGCTGCAACTTGTGCTGTATAATTTAGAATTTTTGTTACCGCGCCATCCGATTTTTATACATGTGCAAATACTCGTACACGCTGCATTGTATTTTTTTCCGCACGCGACAAGGAGGGGACAGAGGCGAGTTCCGGCTCGCGTCTGTCCCCACCCCCCGTCCCACCCCCCTGGTCGACCCGCATAAAACTTAAAAATATGATAAAATAAAAGATAAAATCAATAAATGAAAACGTGTATAGATAAAATAGATAAAATAAAAGTCAATAAAGAAATAAATAATAATGAGTAAATAAATACAATGGACAAAACACAACAAACATAAGAAGGGGGGCAAAATAAAGGGGAATAAACGATAAAGATAAAATTCATAATATAGAATATAAAATATATGTAGAATAAAATGAAATATTATAAAATAAAAGGAGGGGGGTTGACCGACAGGTCGCATCTTTGTAGAGGCGGGGAGGGGATTATTGCACTACCTCGCCCCCCACGACCTGCCCACCCCGGGGGCGCCTTAACGGCCAGCCCCCCTTGGCGGCGGTGGAAGTACTAAGTAGTCCCGCCGCCGCCATTACGTCTGCGGCCCCTTACAGGGGGCCGACGGCCTCGTCGGGGTTGCCCCGCCGATGCTAGCCTCCTGGCGGAGAGGGGGTCGGCTTCCCTCTCCCTCTCCGCTGCCTCCTTCTGCGTTATGACAATCTCGCAGAAGGAGGCAAACGCTGCTCTTGACCTCTCGCTGCCGATCAGGTGGTCGACCACGACCGACAACGAGAGGTCCATCCCAATAACGCCCCTTAGTCTGCGCGGCGCCGACCACGCTGGACATTCTTCCAGCGTATGCCGCGCAGAGCCCTGGGCCTCCTCGCAGTGGTGGCACTGCGATCCTCCCAGTGCCAGTTATGAACACACAGTTTGAGGAAACGGCGGTATGCAGGTAATTTAACTTATGCGCATGCATTGCTGCAACTTGTGCTGTATAATTTAGAATTTTTGTTACCGCGCCATCCGATTTTTATACATGTGCAAATACTCGTACACACTGCATTGTATTTTTTTCCGCACGCGACAAGGAGGGGACAGAGGCGAGTTCCGGCTCGCGTCTGTCCCCACCCCCCGTCCCACCCCCCTGGTCGACCCGCATAAAACTTAAAAATATGATAAAGTAAAAGATAAAATCAATAAATGAAAACGTGTATAGATAAAATACATAAAATAAAAGTTAATAAATAAATAAATAATAATAAGTAAATAAATACAATGGACAAAACACAACAAACATAAGAAGGGGGGCAAAATAAAGGGGAATAAACGATAAAGATAAAATTTATAATATAGAATATAAAATATATGTAGAATAAAATGAAATATTATAAAATAAAAGGAGGGGGGTTGACCGACAGGTCGCATCTTTGTAGAGGCTGGGAGGGGATTATTGCACTACCTCGCCCAACACGACCTGCCCACCCCGAGGGCGCCTTAACGGCCAGCCCCCCTTGGCGGCGGTGGAAGTACTAAGTAGTCCCGCCGCCGCCATTACGTCTGCGGCCCCTTAAAGGGGGCCGACGGCCTCGTCGGGGTTGCCCCGCCGATGCTAGCCTCCAGGCGGAGAGGGGGTCGGCTTCCCTCTCCCTCTCCGCTGCCTCCTTCTGCGTTATGACAATCTCGCAGAAGGAGGCAAACGCTGCTCTTGACCTCTCGCTGCCGATCATGTGGTCGACCACGACCGACAACGAGAGGTCCATCCCAATAACGCCCCTTAGGTGTCTGCGCGGCGCCGACCACGCTGGACATTCTTCCAGCGTATGCCGCGCAGAGTCCTGGGCCTCCTCGCAGTGGTGGCACTGCGATCTTCCCAGTGCCAGTTATGAACAGTAGTGTACCTATGGGGATTCTAACTCAGGAAGTGAATTTCCGTTGTCGTGAAATAGCGTTCGGCTCTGACGCGTGGCGCCATCTTGATTTCTTGCGGTTTTCCTTATCATTATCATTTCCTTATGATTTCCGACGCGCCTTGCGGTTTTCCTTATCGTTATCATTTCCGGTGCCGTCTTTGTTTCCTTATCTTTTTCCGCGTTTTATTATTCTGTAAATATTATGTAGGTCAATCTTTTGGGTGGGGGAACACATCGTGTCTTGCAAGGATCGATTGATGGGGTCATCGTCCTTGTGGTTTTCCTTATCTTTTCCGGACCTAATTAGTTGCAATATTATGTGAAGCAATTTCCTTATCATGTTCGGTGAGGATTATATCATGTCTTTACGGGAAAGAGAGAGAGACTTTTATTTCTCTTAGGAGCATATGATTGTAGAAGAGGTATTTCTATTGTGAGAATAATAAAGCCGGGGGAACCACCCTGGTCCAGAATTGGTATAGACTTTTTTTCTCTTAGGAGTATATGATTGTAGAAGAGGTATCCTCTGATTATTTTCTACCAAGTTAAAAACTGTAAGAGAGAGATTCGATGCAATTATAGCTCTGTTTTTATCAAAAACAGAGAGAGGTTTTATTGTAGCGATCTCTCTTATGGTTTTACTTCAGCATTTAATCTTGCGTTTTTAATTATGCTTAAAATCTAAACCGCTGTTTTGTGCAGCTGCAAGACGTAATTATCGCGCTGTTTCATAAAACAGTGAGAAAGGTCCTATTGTAATAATCTTTCTCTTATGGTTTTGCATTTCCTTCCTCATTTAATCTCGCGTGTTCTACCGGTGTTTAAAAGGAGGCGACGGTCAAATGCATTTTCAGTTTGCAATCATGTTGAGTATAATGGTGCCACGAGAGCCACGTTTCGTGGTCGTTGACAAAAATCTGTCATTAAACGAGCTGTTGAGCGTGCTGGTAAGTATCGTGTGTTCATCACTGTGTTATCGTGAAATATTTTTTTCAAACAAAATTTACACTGTACGTTTATCTTACAGACATTTGATACAAACTACGAACGGTGCGTGTTTATTCGCGGTTGGCGATTAAATATGCGTCGCTGTCGCGAGGAGGTGGAGGAGTGGGATGGGGAGTTCGTTACATCAATTGCAACGTTATTTGAGTGGCAAGTATTATTTATTTTTTTACAATACAAGATTAAATATTAAAAATAATGTTTTTTTCTTTCAGTGGTCCGGACTGCTAGTTTGCTGCTGCATTTCTCTCAAAAATCTGTGCATACGTGGTTTCTGGGTGTCTTCCTAAATAAATATTTTTTTAATTTATAAAAACATTTCTTAATTAATTTTCTTTTAAAAAAAATTTTTTTTTTTTACCTGGTATCCGCACACGTCTATCCCTCTCGGTTGTGGCGTTATTGCGCTAGGGTTAGCTCCGATCGGTACGTTACCACAGTTCGCCCCGTGAACGTATCCGCAGCATCTGGACCAGATGCGGTGCTCATTCATGGGAACGTCGCCATCTTTCCATCGATGCAGCATTATACCACATTCGAAGCATTTGACGAGATCTTCGTCGCACAAGGAGAAAAATCCTGCGGCTGCGAGGTCTTCAGGTTTGACGATGTGTGAATAACGCCATGAACGGAAAGTTTGGAGTCTGTCGCGCTCGAGACGCAAATCAGGTGTGGGGTCCGGTATCTCAATCATTTTTTTTTTTAAAACGCTGGGTGAAAGAAGTGAGTTACGTTTTTTTATATAATTGTTTAGCCATGCTCGAAATGTTTGCACTTCGCGCAGACAGCAATGGTACGGTTTTGAAGAGCGTTTTGTCCAACAGTGAAGTTTACACGGTACGTGAGCAGTTCGGTACATGGGATCGTGGACTAATACATCGTATTTTGGACATCCTAAATTTTCCAAATTTATCGAGTTTATTTCTAATTTTCGAAGGATGTCTCTCTCGAAACACCCACCTTTGTACGCTACGACGGGATTCGCGTGATCGCGCACAAAATTGCGTATAACATCGAACACGTCGTTCTGTTGATATTTTTCATAGCCGAAATCGATAAATGGAATCCCGTGTACAAAATTGCTTACGTACCGTGTCGACTTTTTGTCAGCATCTGATAAACGATGAAAGTTTATTCCCAAACGAAATTCAGCGAGTTCGAACGAGCCGTCGTAAACATTGATAATGGCTAATTCTTTGCATAAAAATTTTCTCTCGACAATGAATCCATCCATGTCAATGATTTGGGTGATTTGAGCCATCTAAATAAAAAATGTTTTCTAACCAATGATTGATTTCTGTATAAAATAAAAATTGTACTTACCGTGAAATGGAGCGAAGATCACACGTTCGCTGAATAACGACGACTGTGGGAGAGAGTCATTTATAGTATATATAATACCCCCACCACTATACTTATCGGTGTGAAAATAAATATGGAGGAGATTTTTTGTTTATTCGATTAATAAAAAGATGTTTTTCCATTGTTTATTTATTAAAAGATTCATTTTCACATTTATTCGATTAAAATATTGTTAACGGTAGTTTAAATAATTTTTCGCACAATGTTCGTCAATGGATTGTACTCCACGATGCAGTCGTGTATCATCAAGCAGTATGCGGTTGTCGAGGGGGCAATGTTGGCTCGACATTCGAATTCGATTCGCACGTCGATCGTGGCATTTTTCAGCGCTTCGTTTTGCCGAGAACAATCGAGAACGATGAATGGACCGTATTTCAGGAAATCTATGACGTTGAGTAGCGCCTCGCCGTTTCCATAGTATGATTCTTGGAATTTTGTATACATATCGTAGAGCAGCGCGTATTTGTCTTTTTCGAAATCAACATTTAGATCATCGTACGGATAGGTTTCCGAATTCAAGTAGAGCCGAATATTGGCTAATGCGCAATGATCGAAATGCGTAGCTGTTTTCGTTAAATTATTCTTTCGCGCGGTTTGTAAAGCGAATATCACGTATCGCGGTTTTTCCATTTGCGGAGCTGTTTTTATGGCCCATGTGTGCTTCGTAGTCGCCTGGAGCAGAGGATACTCGTACAGTTCCCATGATCGAAAGCTCATATCGATCGGCTTGTCGTTGCCCAGAATACGTAACATCGACAGCTTATTTATTTCATCCAACGTGACGTGTGGCATTCGCCATTGAATTTTGTATAGATCCAGAACGGGTTTCGCATTTTCGGAAGAACTGTACAACGCGTTTGTGTTGGTACGCGAGCGAATTAAAATCAATTCGTGGCGGGCGTTTATTACAACGCGTTTGTAGTCTTCGCAGAAGCCCAATAACATGCTCATAGGTATGCAAAAGTTGAAGTTTATCGCCGCTGTGGTTGTCGCGGTTTTCCTCTGCGCCTCGGTGTTATGCGTCCAGCCCGCGTTGGATAACGCGCTGCTTCTCGTCGTGGACAGGCTCACGTAGTTCTTCAGAGTCGTTGTAGTACCAGGATTTCTGGACCGATCGATTTCAACGCCGTTCAATTCGTAGCGTATTTCCTCGAACATAAACGCAACGGCATTGTTATCGAGAGCCGCCGATTCGATTGTTGATCCCGCTGGTAATTCAAGTTTCCCAGGCAAACTAAGTTTTCCCTCGACGTATAGGAAGCTTCTGCACGGGAGCGTGTACAAGTCTTGCTGTTGAATTGGTATGCGTATCTCATCGTTGTTTTCAAACGTTGTGTTGGCATATGGATTGTATGTGTGCAGCTCGATCTTCGTTATTCGATTGTCGAAGATCGGCGCTTCGGAGATGCTCAAAATGTCCTCGAACATGGTGAAAAAAACACTTTTTTCCTCTTTCACTTGTTTTTAACAACGAATCCCAAAGATTTCAGATACTCTGCGTTTCTCGCGGTCAGTTTTTTACACTCGTTTGGTTTCTTATGAATTGATGTGTTCTTCTTCAAGGTCGTATTGTTATGAATTAACATTGCTTCGTCGCATGTGTAGTCGTACCGTGATTTCTTCACCGCGAAAATCGATCAAACGTCCGGCTTGGTCCACGATGCGAATCGTTAAATCATCGATTGCTCGCACAACGATTGGAAGGTAAATGACTCGCGTGGGCGTTTCGGACAATTTATACCCCGGCGGTACCTTGGGCGCGAACTCATGTATCGTGTGAACGAGTTTGCCGTTGTCGTACGATCCGGTGGTTACGTTACATTCTACTCGAATGATGTTCACGTTAATGATATTCACAGGCGCGTTCGATGCGTGCCACGTGTTCGGCGATAAAACGCGGTTCGCGGAAAATCCCAGAATGGACCCCACGCTGTGAGGCTTCGCAAAGTTTATCCGAAACTTGCTGATAATTTCGCTTTTCATGGTGTTGTTGTTAGCCTGCAGGACCAGCGGATATTCATTATCGGCATCTTTGAGAGGATATCGCGTGCGTATTTCATGCCTCAAGTACGCGTTTATCGCTTCCAATTCGTACGAGCCGTCGGGGATGATGATCTCTTCGTCTCTGTCGCCGAAGTAGAATAGATTGTTACCGATGCTAGCGCTGATGTTCGGTATCGTGTAATAAGTTTGCAAATCGAGCAATCCCAGCTCGTATTCGTCGTTGTCCAGATTTATAGGTGGAAAGTGCTGAGACGACAGAATACTGCTTCTTCCCGACAACGTGAACGTGAATGACCTTTGCATCTTTACGACTCGCGGAGAAATTTCACACACAGTTGTCCGCACACGCTTTCGTCGTAGTTTTGAAAACGTCTGTGATTATACGAGATTGTCGCGTTCGCGCCAAAGTAGCGAATCAACTCGACCGGCGGGCGAAGATTCCCAAAACTATCGAAGTATTTGACACGCGAGCCGTGTTTTATGTATGCAACCCAGTGCGTTCCGGGTCCGCGACTATTATCTAGATTGACGATACCTCGCTCGTTTACCCATGCGCGTTCCGGCAAATTGTCACGCATAAAAACCCCGCGAAAATGTGGTAATCTTTCACACGCTGTCGTCAATTCGACGTCCGTCGTCGTGTTGTCTTTCTTTTTTTTTTTTTCTCTTAACCTTCCTCAAGCCTTCTCCACGCGTATACGGCGCGAGACGTAACCCGCGACCCTCCATGGTGCGATTGTGTCGCTCCAACGGATTTATTCCACGGTCCCCACGGGCTAATCGTGCACGCAGTTTCGTACCAGGACCGCAGAATTGATAACTAGGTATATGCAATTCGAACGGTAACGCGTTTACAGCTCTGTTTAAAAGCCCCTTACCGAGGCGCGGCATAAACTGTTTTTAAAAAAAAGAACACGAATCCTTTTTTCACGGGGGTCGGAGGGGGACTGATACCAACAATGTTCGAGCTCTCGTATAAATACTACCCACCACCCATCGAATCAATCGAAGCATGCGTTTCGTAAAGCAATCTTTGGATATTCGTGTTCCGACGCGTCGCGCGTTCGACGATCACTCCGAGGCGATGCGAAAACATGGATCATTGTTACCCGGTAATGTACGATGTGTGATAAGCGGTCCGTCAGGATGTGGTAAAACGAACGTTATGATTAGCCTGTTGGAGAGCGCGAACGGATTACGATTCGCCAATGTATACGTGTACTCGAAATCGTTGCGCCAGCCAAAATACCAATACTTGAGCAGACTGTTCTCATCCGTGGGGAAGGATGTGGGCTACTTCGCGTTTGCTGACAACGTTGACGTAATCCCTCCCGCAGAAGCACGGCCCGATTCGATATTCATCTTCGACGATGTGGCGTGCGATGAGCAAGATATCATGCGAGAATATTTCGCGATGGGTAGACATTCGCACGTCGATTGCTTTTACCTGGGACAGTCGTATGCGAGAATACCTAAACATTTAATTCGCGACAATGCTAATCTGCTGATTCTGTTTAAACAAGATGCCATGAACCTGCGACACGTTCATCAGGATCATGTAAATACCGATATGCCGTTCGAAACGTTTAGCGCGTTATGCATGAATTGTTGGCGAAAGAGGTATGGATTTCTCGTAATCGATAAAGACAGTCCTGTCAGTCGAGGTCGTTACAGACGCGGATTTAACGAGTTTGTCGTACTGTAACGGACACATTTGCTCGATAAGAGCCGTTGGAGTCACATCTCCGATATGTCATCGAAGAAGAGGAGCTCCGATATGTCGTCGAAGGAGAAGAAGAGGAGTTCCGATATGCCGTCGAAGGAGAAGAAGCTGCGAGCTTCGATCGCGAACGAAATAGCGAAGACCAGCGATACCATACGGAAAAAGTATTTAGCGTTGAAAGTTGGGAAAATGGCTACCCAGGAGAATTTGCAAGCAAATTTACAACCGATCGTCGAACCGTTGAAACAGTTAGTTAAAAATACAGCTACCGCCGAACCGAGCGACGACGACAACGTGTTCGACGACATTAAGGAGTCTCCATTGCGAAAAAAAAGAAGATTCTCGGATATTAAGGGAACGCCGTCGTCCATTATGAAAAAAAGAAGAAGAATAAAGAAGAAAAAGAATGACAAAGTCAGTTCGAGAAATATATATGTTGACGACGACGACGACGACGACGATGACGACGAGCCGATGATGGTACCGCGACAGGAGGAGGAGGATACCTTCCAATCACCGCGCACTCCATCTTTGGAATCTTCTATGCGTAATATTTTTGAAAATCCTGAAATTCATCACGAGGAAAATCAACAGCTATCCGAGAATTTCGGACCTTTGGCGCGCGAATATTTACAAAAATTTTTTACCGGCCCAACGAAAAATTCCGACAACGTGTACGGAGTATATCTGCAGGACGATAAGCTGATGCTGGGAAATTCAACGTTTGAGGTGGCCAACAACGATGATATCATCATTAGAGGGCTACGGTACAGAGGGACTCGCGGTCTTTACGAATTGATATTCAATAAAGTACCCGACGAGCAGGCGTGCACCGAGGATGATAAGAACGCGTACAAAAGAATTCTCGTTATTACACAAGCGCATCGACGCGGGAATCAGATAATGGGAAACAAAGGTTTCAAGTATAGAAAAATTATAAAACCGTTGTTTTCGTCGCCAAGTGGAAGGGGTATTCAGCTTCCAACTTTTATGCGCGTGACCGACCATCCAATCGATTACGTGCATTGGGACGATCCGAACGAACTCGTCGATCGTCTGAGATTGTTGACGGCTTCGAGGAACGCTGGCCATTCGGGGCATAACAACGAAATAATGTCGATAATCGAGGAACTTCGCGAGGCTGGTTTAATTATAAATTAAAGTTTACGAGTTGACGACATGTCAGTCGATAAAATTGTGGCATTGTTGCGGCTGGATAAAATGCGCGTTCGTTTGAATTGCTGCGAAACGAATCAAACGATATCCTCGGGAGGAGAAGACGACGGTGAAAACTGGAACCTGAGATTTCATCATCTGGAGACGAAACTGGACGAGATATATCAACAAATACTACGGATCGAAAAGCAGTTGTACGAGTTGGTGACGGTAGGAAAACCACAAGGTAGCAAGAGATAAGGTATTTCGCAGGAAACAGCATATCAGGCGGTCGAAGAAGTCTAAAAAAATGTATGTCAACAAATTTGGTACATCGTTTCGTGAAACGAACAAGCGAAAGTTGGATGTTCCTTTCTATTCGTTACAAAAATATGTACACGATAACGCAATATGTTTGAACAACGCTAATTTGTACGATGCGAATGGAGCTGGGATCGAGCGTGTGGCGTATCCCACCGCAAACGATCACGCGACGACCAAATCGTACGTCGATGACATTGTAAAACGCGGTGACGAATATGTTAAATCAAAGGTGGAAATATACGTGTTGGACAATGTGATGAGACTGGACAAAAAACTGAAAACATCCGAAGGAACGTTGAAGTCCGAGATCATGGAGAAACTGAGCAAAGACCTGAAAACATCTAACGAAACGTTGAGGTCCCAGATCGTGCAGAAACTGGGCAAAGACCTGAAAACATCGGAAGAAACATTGAGGTCCGAGATCACGAAGAAACTGGACAAAGACCTGAAAACCTCTAACGAAACGTTTAGGTCAGAAATCACGAAGAAACTGGACAAAGCAGTGAGAGCTCGATTCCATATCTAGGTAGCGAGAACAAGTACTGTGTGGTAAGTCTAGATCAGAGGTTCCCCCTCCCAGGTCTCATTTCAAGATTTCTAAGAAAGTTCTAAAATATAACAATGGCATCTCCCCACCACCACCTCCCTAGAAGGAGCGAGAGAGAGAGAGTGAGAATCATGTCATTGCGTGGTGGCAATTCAAGAAGGAAACGTCGTACTCTCTCTCTCTCTATCTCATCACGATGAGCATTAACAAATCATCCTACGAACTTATAAGAAAAGTTATTCGGGACGTTACGTCGAATATCGGCAAGGAAGAACGGAATTTCGATTGCAAGGAAGCGAACAATCCCATCCCGTTCAATAGATTGTTGTTGGATCTTTTAAGCTCGATACGTAAACACGCTGTGATCATGACGGATAAAAAAGACGCGTACTTCGATGCGGAGTTTCTATCTATCCAATATGTGAAAGCCCCCGCTAAGAAGACTGACGCGGCAACGAAAGGCTACGTGGATGATCTTGTCGCCAGCAGCAAAGCGATGGCTAGCAACAACGAATTTTTTGATGCGAAATCTCAACGTATTAAAAATTTGGGGACACCAACCGACGAGAACGATTCGGCAACGAAACTCTACGTCGATAAGACGATCGATTTGTTGAGAAAAGTGTTTGCAGACGAATTTAATAAGAGCGCCGAGGATATTCACGACACGCGAGACAAGATCGAGCACATCCATGAAATCGTAACGGACAACGAGCTCGCCGATAAATCGATGGTGGCGAAACTGAAAGACATTGAGGAATGCATGCAACAGAATCAAGAAAAGCTGTCGGAGTTTGAAACGAAGATAGAGCATAATTATGGTGGAATTCTCCGTGAAAAATTTATCGAGCTCGAGGACAGGTTGATCGAAGTATTGAAGTACGAGCAGAGGGTGGATCATGAAAAATTGGACGCTGTTGCGAAATTTTCCGATAAACTCAGCGATAGACTTTCAGCCGTGGAACATAAAATCGACAACAAGTTGGAAAGAAGACTATTAAACTTGAAGAATACGCTGCTTGGTAAAATCAGTGATGTGAAGGACACGGTGAACGCGGACAAGTTGAGCCAGGGAAAGTTGATGCTTCTTGAAAACAATGTGGCGGATATGCAACAAAAATTCGCAACTGGCGGTTATGAAACCGGTCAGGAATTGGATAAGAGATTTGAAATGCATAGAGAGAGCATGCACAAGAGATTGGCCGAGCTGACGGGAGAGGGAAATATAACTGGGAAATTTGAAGATTTCAAGAAAAGTTTAAACGAGAAATTCGAAGAAATATATGTGCAAATGCGACGTATCGAGGAGCAGCAACAAGAAATGATACGCGCAGCTTTCGACGAGCTAGATAGTCGAGTGCATCGACGCTTCGAGGACTGGAAAGAATCGATTGAAAAGAGACTAATCGGCGATGAGTAAAGAAAAAGTGAAATTGGTAGAAGAGCTGCACGCCCCGGCGAGACGTTTCTTCCCGCGTAGACGGGTGATCGTGCGAGGATTCGATGATCTTTGGCAAGCTGATATCGTCGAAGTTCAGCAATATGCGCGAGATAATCGGGGACATCGATACATTCTTACGATAATCGATGTGTTTAGCAAATACGCGTGGGCGGTTCCTTTGAAGAGTAAAAATGCGAGCGATGTGTGTAAAGCTTTCGCGTCCGCGTTGAAGAAGGATGGCAGAGCTCCGAACAACTTGCAGACCGACATGGGCAAGGAATTCTACAACGCACAGTTCCAAGAATATCTGAGAAACCACAACATCCGTCATTACTCGACCTTCAGCGCTATGAAAGCTTCCGTCGTAGAACGTTTCAACCGCACGTTGAAGAACAGCATGTGGAAATATTTCTCGTTGAGCGGAAAATATCGTTGGATCGATGCGCTTCCCACGCTGATCGAGGACTACAATAATCGAAAACACCGTACCACCCGTATGCGCCCCGCGGATGTGAACCGTAAAAATGCTGAGCATCTTCTGTCCACCGTGTACAGCAACGTGAAGATTGCCGGTCCCGCCAAATTCAAGGTGGGCGATCGCGTGCGCGTCAGCAAATTCAAAACTCTGTTCGACAAAGGATACACGCCGAACTGGTCGACGGAAATATTTAAGATCATCACGGTGAAACGAACGAATCCTGTCACGTACCTCTTGATCGATTCAAAGGACAATCCTATCGCCGGCGGATTTTATGAACACGAGATACACGCGGCTAAATACCCCGACGTATATTTAATTGAAAAAATATTGCGCAGAAAAGGAAATAAAATATATGTAAAATGGTTAGGGTTGGACGCGTCGCATAATTCGTGGATATCTAAAACTGCTATAGTTTAAAACTTCAAATATGATTTCTACTTTTTTATAAAAGATCTTTTCATGTAATTTTTATTAATAAATAATGTGTAAAACGTATTCTTCAATTTTTTTCCCTGACCTGAAAGAGAGAGAGAGAGGAAATTCTTATACAATAATAAATTTTTTTATTTTAACGTATTCTTCAGTAACACTCTTACATTTTTCAACATTCTTCTTCTTCAGTAACACTCTTATACATTTATTCTATTAAATGATATAAAACTGATTGAGGATATCAAATAAGGTGGAGTTAGCACTCAAAGATTGGTTCTCGAATCCGACCAACAATTCCTCAGTCTCTGGATATCAAATCAAGCGGCGCTCACGTGATTAAACTCCTGACAAAAACAGATAATCTATAGTGAGAGAGTGGTGTAAGGTAATGTTCCCGGAGAAGATTGTGTTCGATCAGTTTTACATGTGTGCCTAATCTTCAGTATACATATGCATTACAAATTTTTAAAATAATGTACTTCAGTAACACTCTTATTTTGAATAAAATAATGTAAAATCAAAACATCACGTCCAGGATAACAGTCTCTCTCTCTCTATCTTACCATACATCATCTGTTTCATGACTCAAGTTTAATCACGTGATCACAACGTTAATTGATATGCACAGAGCGGGATATTGAAAGGATTGAAAATAAGATTCGAGAACTGACCTGTTCATGACAGAATTTTAATTATGTGATCACTGCATGGAATTGCTCTTAAGACTCGAGAACTGACCTCTAGATAGCAGAATTTTAATTATGTGATCAGAGAATTGTTTTGATGACAAAATAATGCAGTCATAACATAATTAAAATTCTACCATGAACAGGTCAGATCTCGAATCTTAAGAGCAATTTCATGCAGTGATCACAGAATTAAAATTCTGTCATCTAGAGGTCAGTTCTCGAATCTTAAGAGCAATTCCTTCAAAAATCCTAGTCTGTGCATATCAAGTAAGGTGGTGATCACGTGATTAAACTCAGACCAGTAACAGATGATGCAAAAGTATGATAAAGAACGAGACTGTTAACCTGGACGACATGATGTTGAATCAGTTTTACATTTTTCATTTTTTAAAAAAAAATCTCGCGAAATTAACATCGCTTAGACGCTTCTAGCGCTATAACCTCGGCGCCCAAAGTCACCAGTTCACAATCTATTAGCGAGTTTTGATCGAAAGACCGGCTCTCGACAATTGTTTTGATAAAATTTTTTACTCTAACATTTTTTGAAATAACAACGAAATCGGCAAATTTTGCAGCAACGTCCGGAACGTTGTCTACTAATCCTATATACATACTATCTATACAAAATTCTAAATTGTATATGTTACACATAGTTTTCTCAGTAATATATATATTTATGGTTGAGTTCGCTATTTTAATTAGCTCCCGTCCATTCAGATTAACCATTTCCAAGGTCAAATTATCACCAAGTTTTATGCGCTCCATATTGCTTTGAATAATCGGTTTCGCGCGCAGCAACTCTCTCCATGTTTTAATTGAAAATAGAAGTTCATTTCCACGGCTATCACCGATAGCCAGCTCCGCATAAATGTCCTCTCCGATCCGTATGCCAAGTTCCAAATATTTGAAATAATTCCCAGCTATGGAATATCTTCTACACAAAATCCGTACGGAACGTGATTGGGAACTAGTTGACAAATCGATCGGTTCTGGTTGAGAATATCTACAGCAGATTAATTTTTCAGACATCTTTCTAAATTTCTTTCACATTTTTTTTTTTATATATCTTTTTTCTACTTACATATCATCTTGGCTTTTCACAGACTCGTCAATTTTTTGACAGTTGTCGAGCTGACGACGGTTGAACATCGTTCAAACCCACACTTTTCACCGTCTCACTCTCTCACGATGTTAACGTTTTCGTGGCGGTTGCTCGAGTATTCGGCCTGATGCTCGGATTGCATTGTTTTATAGAACCATTAATCTACATACCACTTCCTTGCTACAGATAGCGGTCAACAAAGTTTTTTTCAATCTCCATCCCAACACTTCCTTTTATGGCAATGAAACGATATTGTAATGTCCCCAAGGAAGTGTAGTGACCAAATTATCACAGATATACCGTTTATCGTCGTACGGACTTAACGCTAATTTCATTTCAGCTATGGAATACACTCGATGCTGTACCGACATTATACGTTTATTGTTAATGCTCTTTTCCGTATGATTATGAAGACACTCGACATAGTCTTCAAAACTTATATCTCTGGCTGTGGCGTTTGTCCTAATGCCTTTGATTTTTTTCGTTTCGCGGCAGGTATCATCGTCGTCGCGCACGCGAGTAGCATACATTTTCGCGCGAAGCCCCACGAACTCAGTCATAATTTTGCCCCCGTTCTCATCCTTCATTAATCCCAGCATCTTTTTGTTCGCGATCGGAACGCCGTACGCGTTGTTCTCGACATAATTACTTGTATCGTATCGATGGATATCACGTTTCATCGTCTCATACACATCGTCGCAAGCGATCTCGTATATCAGACTGTCCGTGTCCGTGTACAAAATCTTGCAATTTTGTTGGAAATTGGGATACATGTACTCGTAATGAAAGCTGTACAAATGAGTTTTTGATATATCCAATACGGACATGCCTATGTAGATGGGTTTGTGGAATTTGAGTAACAGCTTGTTTAGCTGTATCGCGACGAAATCCTCCGAAAACACGGTACAACTGTGAAAATTTGGTCTGGCTATCAATTGCTCGACACCGTATCGACCGTCCCATCGGGAAAGCAATTTCACGTTCACGTGATTTCGAACGTTCTCCATTGTTTTTCCAAACACAGCGTTGTTCATTAATTTAAACAAATTTTTAGAAAAATCGTTAGTCGCCTCGGCGCGTAATTTCGTGTTCAAATCGATATAGCCGTGCAACCATCGCGATTGTTGAAACTCTAGAATTCGATAAATTTTCTTCAATTTTAGGTTATGCTTTAAACTTTGCTGTAAATACCGATAGTGCAGAACGTATCGCTCCTTATCGCGAAGCGTTGCCATCAACTTTCTCTGCCGGCTCGAGTCGGCCGCCGTGTCGTGACTCGGACAGAACGGTAGATCCGCGTGAGCATCGTGAATTTCACTAGGATACTCTAAATCAACCTCCAAAATGTATCCTACAGGGCTGTCGATTGGAACGGATTCAACGTTGAAATTCTCTATGTCCTCCACCCATCGAAAGTCTCTGTACGGTAGAGGTTGCGACATAGCCCAACCGTATAAATTGTTAACGTCGAAATACATTAGATAGGTTGACGGTTTGCTGGAGTCATATTTTGGTAAATACTTGTTGTTTGCACACGCATATCTCTGAGAACATTGGCTCAATCCGCCGCGTATTCCTCGCTCCACGAATAAAAGCATGTCCACGTCCGTGAACAACTCCAATTCGATCTTAGTCATTTTCAGCATCACGTCCCACGCGAAACCGGGAAGCGTGTAATAATGCGCCGGATCGAGTTTATAGTTCTCGAGACAGTCGTCGCGGAAATTTTCGAAAACATCAGCCAATAACAACACATCCAATTTCAAATACAAATCGCTGTACTGTCCCAACGTTTTTATAGCGAAACGCGACCAAACCGTGCTCGCGTGAACGTAATCGGCGTCCGATATCCCCCTGTCGCAAAGCTGATTGTAAAATGCCTCGCGCGACGGCAAACACGTGTCGTTTAATTTGTCGTACGACGCCAGATAGTCGTACGGAAAGACGCCTTTTCTAGTCAAGAGATTGAAATCGTCGACGTTGAGATGATCAAATTGATTTCGTACAACGCGTAATTTGTTTTTGCCCAGATACGATGATAACTTGTCCAAACTCGAATTCAAGAACTTGAAGGAATCGATAAATCGAAACTTCAACAACTTTGCATAATTTCTCTTTTCATCTTTATTCGCAACAACTTTCGTGAACGAGATGTACCGCTCTTTTGTCAACGGCAACACAGCTATCTTACCCTCGAACGTGTTTGCTAATTCTTTAATAATGAAATGCGCATCGTAGCCGGACAAATTGTGAAAGACCACCGGTATCACGTACGAAGATTGATAACCTAAATTACACGCGATATGCGCCGGACCGCGATACGCTCCCGTAAAATGACAATGATCGTGTACTTTTGTGTCGGAACTGCTGAACGGCTGCTCGCACACATGACAATGCGTAGCCGTCTGAAAATTTAACTCCTGTCTTTCAGTTAGTTCGTCCATAGGTACCGTTTTGTCGAATATCGGCTGTAATTTATTGCTTATATCATGCAACTTTGCAGCGAACCACGCGGCACATCCCTCTTCCTTGCGACAAGCTCGATACTCGCACAAAGAAGAGTCGTAGCGGCAATGCATGTAATAACCTATGCTGAACGCGTGGTGATGCTGATACAGCGAGCGTGCTCCACGACCTTGTCCTTCCTGCTTCTCCAACAGACATTCCAAATCGGCGTAGATAACGAACGGCGCCTGTTCTTTGTGCACATAGTTCTTAAACTGCAACCACTTATCTTCTTCCGATACTGGAAGTGACAGAGCGCAATCGTTCATCCGTTCACAATCGATTGTATGAACGTTTAATTTCTCCAGCGTGTAGAAATATTGTAAACATCTGAAAGAAAAAAAACATTTCTCTCTCTTTGCTTTCAAGAATTAAAAAAACAATCTTACCGATCGCAAATATACTTCATACACTTATGCTTGCTAAGCTGCGACGAAACCAATCGTGGCAAATTTCGTATACACACGTAATGACCGCGCGTTTTCGCCTCATTCTGTAGAAACAACAAGTTGACGTGTCTCATCCGTTTCTTCTCGGTCAGATGAAGCGTTACACACCTCTTGTCCACCCATTCGAACACATTCACGGAAATGTCGTTCTCTCTTTCGAATTTCCGAATGTCTTTGAACGGCATCGGTAGTGTATAACCTTCGGTTCGAAGCACCGTCTGGTAGCGAGGATACGATGATAAACGTGATGTATTTTTTTCTACCGGATAGAGACCCGCCACTATCGCCCAAAAAAAGCATGCTTCATCGTTGCTGATCACGTTCACGATCGCTCTCTTCAACTGTATATTTCGAGGCACGATAACGCAGCAACCGGCCTGTAATGGCTGGTATTTGTTGCAGCTCACTATCAGATGCAGTATCTTCGATAACGCCCACCCGCTGTCTCGTTCTTGAAACTCTTCCATCGATGCTAAAATCGGCGGCACAACGTCCTTCAGGTACCATCGGCGTAGATTACTGGTTCGAAACAGCACAACGTTTCGCGTACCGAAACTTTTCACCGAAACCTCGTCGCGCAGCACAAACTCCGCCTCCAACCTAACGTTCACTTTCAACGACGAATGAGCGTTCAAAAATTCCGTGACACGTCCCGTAATCATCCGTTTCGCGTGTTGTAAAAATTTGCGCGGATCGATATGTTCGATGTTAATAACGATACCGGTCGATATGCGATTGCTAAACGCCGACTCGACAGTCTCCCAACGAAGCGTCGAGGCTCTCGCACCAACACCACGTAAACCTCCACCGACCCGTGAAATATTATAGCTCAACGAAACGTTCAAACTTTTCATGCGACACATGATCGATGCTAAACTAAATCTCGCGCCCATCGTCAATTCATCCTTCATACATGTTAGATAATTGATACAGCACTGTAGAGACTCGATGTATGAGCGAGACCATTCGCGATACTCATCGACAGTTCTAACCATCATCGACATGCGTGTCAAACACCTTAACATTTTTTTCAACGTTTGAATCATCTTGTTGCACAAAATATTTTTTCAACTTCAATTTAATGTCATCCGTTAAATTTCCTGTTCTCAAAAACGTAATTACACTTCGCATCCAACGATGCGGCGTTCGCCCGTCTCGATGATATCCAGTATCGTTGCTGGCGAATCGATCGCGGGCCATCGCGCCACGACTTGACTAAATCTTTTCGTATAAAAGAAACATACGCGACTCGTTGCATCGTTTCGCATTAAACGTACTATCAACGTTTTCTGCTCAATGGGAAAACTATCGTCCAAATACAAATTTATAACGCGAACCCAAGCCAAACTTTTTAACGTTGGGACAGGCATCTCTCTCTTTTTAAAGAAAAAAAAAAAAAAAAAAAAGGTTGAATCAAATACGTAAATGAAGTATACGTCTTTTCAACGGTAAAAATGGCGGAATCAAATCCGATAAACCGTATTCTCGACGGTGACATTCCCCCACACGAACATAATCGGTTCTACGGTATCGAAGCACCACAATATTCAAATGTCTCACCAACTGTCCTTCAGGTTTTAAAAACACAAACACGTTTAAAATATCAATACGCCCCTTCTGCACTTCGTTCAACAAGTCCAACGGACTAAACATGGAAACCGCCACGTACGGGACAATGACCGATCTTTCACGAAAAACACAGTAAATCTTGCACGAAAGAACGCGAAAATATTGTTCAAGAATATTCTGATGCAAAACGGTATGAATGCCGAATTCAAATAACTTCGTCGCAGCGAACGCCTGCAACGATGGCACGTTAGCGAACCGCATCATTCTTTACACATCCCATTATTTCACGCAATATTTAAACAGCTTGAAATACAAAGGATGTGGTCCTACAGATAACCCGATCGCGCAGAATGTAAATCCCCACTGAAAAAATACGGAAACGTGATAGATAAGGAAATCGTTCCACATAATATTACAACTTAAAAAATCTTTAAAAATACGTGTGGTCTTACAGATAACAATGCCTTGCAAGACAGGATGCGAAACGTGTTCGGACATGATCCCCACCCAAAAGATAATGATAACCACGCATGAAATAACAAGGTCGATGACACGCTATTTCATGGAAAAATTTAATGAAGAATACTAACGTGTTCCCCCCTCCCCCACCCAAAAGATTGACCTACATAATATTTACAGAATAATAAAACGCGGAAAAAATTTAATGAAGAATACTAATGTGTTCCCCACCCAAAAGATTGACCTACATAATATTTACAGAATAATAAAACGCGGAAAAAGATAGAATAATAAAACGCGGAAAAAGATAAGGAAACAAAGACGGCACGCGCCGACACCGGAAATGATAACGATAAGGAAAACCGCAAGGCGCGTCGGAAATCAAGGAAAACCGCAAGAAATCAAGATGGCGCCAGAGCCGAACGCTATTTCACGACAACGGAAATTCACTTCCTGAGTTAGAACCTCTTCTACAATCATATGCTCCTAAGAGAAATAAAAGTCTCTCTCTCTTTCCCGTAAAGACATGATATAATCCTCACCGAACATGATAAGGAAAATGCTTCACATAATATTGCAACTAATTAGGTCCGGAAAAGATAAGGAAAACCACAAGGACGATGACCCCATCAATCGATCCTTGCAAGACACGATGTGTTCCCCCACCCAAAAGATTGACCTACATAATATTTACAGAATAATAAAACGCGGAAAAAGATAAGGAAACAAAGACGGCACCGGAAATGATAACGATAAGGAAAACCGCAAGGCGCGTCGGAAATCATAAGGAAATGATAATGATAAGGAAAACCGCAAGAAATCAAGATGGCGCCACGCGTCAGAGCCGAACGCTATTTCACGACAACGGAAATTCACTTCCTGAGTTAGAATCCCCATAGGTACACTACTATGAACACACAGTTTGAGGAAACGGCGGTATGCAGGTAATTTAACTTATGCGCATGCATTGCTGCAACTTGTGCTGTATAATTTAGAATTTTTGTTACCGCGCCATCCGATTTTTATACATGTGCAAATACTCGTACACGCTGCATTGTATTTTTTTCCGCACGCGACAAGGAGGGGACAGAGGCGAGTTCCGGCTCGCGTCTGTCCCCACCCCCCGTCCCATCCCCCAGGTCGACCCGCATAAAACTTAAAAATATGATAAAATAAAAGATAAAATCAATAAATGAAAACGTGTATAGATAAAATACATAAAATAAAAGTTAATAAATAAATAAATAATAATAAGTAAATAAATACAATGGACAAAACACAACAAACATAAGAAGGGGGGCAAAATAAAGGGGAATAAACGATAAAGATAAAATTTATAATATAGAATATAAAATATATGTAGAATAAAATGAAATATTATAAAATAAAAGGAGGGGGGTTGACCGACAGGTCGCATCTTTGTAGAGGCTGGGAGGGGATTATTGCACTACCTCGCCCCCCACGACCTGCCCACCCCGGGGGCGCCTTAACGGCCAGCCCCCCTTGGCGGCGGTGGAAGTACTAAGTAGTCCCGCCGCCGCCATTACGTCTGCGGCCCCTTACAGGGGGCCGACGGCCTCGTCGGGGTTGCCCCGCCGATGCTAGCCTCCTGGCGGAGAGGGGATCGGCTTCCCTCTCCCTCTCCGCTGCCTCCTTCTGCGTTATGACAATCTCGCAGAAGGAGGCAAACGCTGCTCTTGACCTCTCGCTGCCGATCATGTGGTCGACCACGACCGACAACGAGAGGTCCATCCCAATAACGCCCCTTAGGTCTCTGCGCGGCGCCGACCACGCTGGACATTCTTCCAGCGTATGCCGCGCAGAATCCTGGGCCTCCTCGCAGTGGTGGCACTGCGATCTTCCCAGTGCCAGTTATGAACACACAGTTTGAGGAAACGGCGGTATGCAGGTAATTTAACTTATGCGCATGCATTGCTGCAACTTGTGCTGTATAATTTAGAATTTTTGTTACCGCGCCATCCGATTTTTATACATGTGCAAATACTCGTACACACTGCATTGTATTTTTTTCCGCACGCGACAAGGAGGGGACAGAGGCGAGTTCCGGCTCGCGTCTGTCCCCACCCCCCGTCCCACCCCCCTGGTCGACCCGCATAAAACTTAAAAATATGATAAAATAAAAGATAAAATCAATAAATGAAAACGTGTATAGATAAAATAGATAAAATAAAAGTCAATAAAGAAATAAATAATAATGAGTAAATAAATACAATGGACAAAACACAACAAACATAAGAAGGGGGGCAAAATAAAGGGGAATAAACGATAAAGATAAAATTCATAATATAGAATATAAAATATATGTAGAATAAAATGAAATATTATATAATAAAAGGAGGGGGGTTGACCGACAGGTCGCATCTTTGTAGAGGCGGGGAGGGGATTATTGAACTACCTCGCCCCCCACGACCTGCCCACCCCGGGGGCGCCTTAACGGCCAGCCCCCCTTGGCGGCGGTGGAAGTACTAAGTAGTCCCGCCGCCGCCATTACGTCTGCGGCCCCTTACAGGGGGCCGACGGCCTCGTCGGGGTTGCCCCGCCGATGCTAGCCTCCTGGCGGAGAGGGGGTCGGCTTCCCTCTCCCTCTCCGCTGCCTCCTTCTGCGTTATGACAATCTCGCAGAAGGAGGCAAACGCTGCTCTTGACCTCTCGCTGCCGATCATGTGGTCGACCACGACCGACAACGAGAGGTCCATCCCAATAACGCCCCTTAGGTCTCTGCGCGGCGCCGACCACGCTGGACATTCTTCCAGCGTATGCCGCGCAGAGCCCTGGGCCTCCTCGCAGTGGTGGCACTGCGATCCTCCCAGTGCCAGTTATGAACACACAGTTTGAGGAAACGGCGGTATGCAGGTAATTTAACTTATGCGCATGCATTGCTGCAACTTGTGCTGTATAATTTAGAATTTTTGTTACCGCGCCATCCGATTTTTATACATGTGCAAATACTCGTACACGCTGCATTGTATTTTTTTCCGCACGCGACAAGGAGGGGACAGAGGCGAGTTCCGGCTCGCGTCTGTCCCCACCCCCCGTCCCACCCCCCAGGTCGACCCAGATTAAACTTAAAAATATGATAAAATAAAAGATAAAATCAATAAATGAAAACGTGTATAGATAAAATAGATAAAATAAAAGTCAATAAAGAAATAAATAATAATGAGTAAATAAATACAATGGACAAAACACAACAAACATAAGAAGGGGGGCAAAATAAAGGGGAATAAACAATAAAGATAAAATTCATAATATAGAATATAAAATATATGTAGAATAAAATGAAATATTATAAAATAAAAGGAGGGGGGTTGACCGACAGGTCGCATCTTTGTAGAGGCGGGGAGGGGATTATTGCACTACCTCGCCCCCCACGACCTGCCCACCCCGGGGGCGCCTTAACGGCCAGCCCCCCTTGGCGGCGGTGGAAGTACTAAGTAGTCCCGCCGCCGCCATTACGTCTGCGGCCCCTTACAGGGGGCCGACGGCCTCGTCGGGGTTGCCCCGCCGATGCTAGCCTCCTGGCGGAGAGGGGGTCGGCTTCCCTCTCCCTCTCCGCTGCCTCCTTCTGCGTTATGACAATCTCGCAGAAGGAGGCAAACGCTGCTCTTGACCTCTCGCTGCCGATCATGTGGTCGACCACGACCGACAACGAGAGGTCCATCCCAATAACGCCCCTTAGGTCTCTGCGCGGCGCCGACCACGCTGGACATTCTTCCAGCGTATGCCGCGCAGAGTCCTGGGCCTCCTCGCAGTGGTGACACTGCGATCCTCCCAGTGCCAGTTATGAACACACAGTTTGAGGAAACGGCGGTATGCAGGTAATTTAACTTATGCGCATGCATTGCTGCAACTTGTGCTGTATAATTTAGAATTTTTGTTACCGCGCCATCCGATTTTTATACATGTGCACATACTCGTACACGCTGCATTGTATTTTTTTCCGCACGCGACAAGATGGGGACAGAGGCGAGTTCCGGCTCGCGTCTGTCCCCACCCCCCGTCCCACCCCCCAGGTCGACCCGCATAAAACTTAAAAATATGATAAAATAAAAGATAAAATCAATAAATGAAAACGTGTATAGATAAAATACATAAAATAAAAGTTAATAAATAAATAAATAATAATAAGTAAATAAATACAATGGACAAAACACGACAAACATAAGAAGGGGGGCAAAATAAAGGGGAATAAACGATAAAGATAAAATTTATAATATAGAATATAAAATATATGTAGAATAAAATGAAATATTATAAAATAAAAGGAGGGGGGTTGACCGACAGGTCGCATCTTTGTAGAGGCTGGGAGGGGATTATTGCACTACCTCGCCCCCCACGACCTGCCCACTCCGGGGGCGCCTTAACGGCCAGCCCCCCTTGGCGGCGGTGGAAGTACTAAGTAGTCCCGCCGCCGCCATTACGTCTGCGGCCCCTTACCGGGGGCCGGCGGCCTCGTCGGGGTTGCCCCGCCGATGCTAGCCTCCAGGCGGAGAGGGTGTCGGCTTCCCTCTCCCTCTCCGCTGCCTCCTTCTGCGTTATGACAATCTCGCAGAAGGAGGCAAACGCTGCTCTTGACCTCTCGCTGCCGATCATGTGGTCGACCACGACCGACAACGAGAGGTCCATCCCAATAACGCCCCTTAGGTCTCTGCGCGGCGCCGACCACGCTGGACATTCTTCCAGCGTATGCCGCGCAGAGTCCTGGGCCTCCTCGCAGTGGTGACACTGCGATCCTCCCAGTGCCAGTTATGAACACACAGTTTGAGGAAACGGCGGTATGTAGGTAATTTAACTTATGCGCATGCATTGCTGCAACTTGTGCTGTATAATTTAGAATTTTTGTTACCGCGCCATTCGAGTTTTATACATGTGCAAATATTCGTACACGCTGCATTGTATTTTTTTCCGCACGCGACAAGGAGGGGACAGAGGCGAGTTCCGGCTCGCGTCTGTCCCCTCCCCCCGTCCCGCCCCCCTGGTCGACCCGCATAAAGCTTAAATTATGATAATATAAAAGATAAAATCAATAAATGAAAACGTGTATAGATAAAATAGATAAAATAAAAGTTAATAAATAAATAAATAATAATAAGTAAATAAATACAATGGACAAAACACAACAAACATAAGAAGGGGGGCAAAATAAAGGGGAATAAACGATAAAGATAAAATTTATAATATAGAATATAAAATATATGTAGAATAAAATGAAATAATATAAAATAAAAGGAGGGGGGTTGACCGACAGGTCGCATCTTTGTAGAGGCTGGGAGGGGATTATTGCACTACCTCGCCCCCCACGACCTGCCCACCCCGGGGGCGCCTTAACGGCCAGCCCCCCTTGGCGGCGATGGAAATACTAAGTAGTCCCGCCGCCGCCATTACGTCTGCGGCCCCTTACAGGGGGCCGACGGCCTCGTCGGGGTTGCCCCGCCGATGCTAGCCTTCAGGCGGAGAGGGGGTCGGCTTCCCTCTCCCTCTCCGCTGCCTCCTTCTGCGTTATGACAATCTCGCA
Organism: Lasioglossum baleicum; assembly: GCF_051020765.1. Classification (NCBI taxonomy): domain Eukaryota; kingdom Metazoa; phylum Arthropoda; class Insecta; order Hymenoptera; family Halictidae; genus Lasioglossum; species Lasioglossum baleicum. Next base: position 511,823 of record NW_027469123.1, read on the forward strand.
GAAGGAGGCAAACGCTGCTCTTGACCTCTCGCTGCCGATCATGTGGTCGACCACGACCGACAACGAGAGGTCCATCCCAATAACGCCACTTAGGTCACTGCGCGGCGCCGACCACGCTGGACATTCTTCCAGCGTATGCCGCGCAGAGACCTGGGCCTCCTCGCAGTGGTGGCACTGCGATCCTCCCAGTGCCAGTTATGAACACACAGTTTGAGGAAACGGCGGTATGCAGGTAATTTAACTTATGCGCATGCATTGCTGCAACTTGTGCTGTATAATTTAGAATATTTGTTACCGCGCCATCCGATTTTTATACATGTGCAAATACTCGTACACGCTGCATTGTATTTTTTTTCGCACGCGACAAGGAGGGGACAGAGGCGAGTTCCGGCTCGCGTCTGTCCCCACCCCCCAGGTCGACCCGCATAAAACTTAAAAATATGATAAAATAAAAGATAAAATCAATAAATGAAAACGTGTATAGATAAAATACATAAAATAAAAGTTAATAAATAAATAAATAATAATAAGTAAATAAATACAATGGACAAAACACAACAAACATAAGAAGGGGGGCAATATAAAGGGGAATAAACGATAAAGATAAAATTCATAATATAGAATATAAAATATATGTAGAATAAAATGAAATATTATATAATAAAAGGAGGGGGGTTGACCGACAGGTCGCATCTTTGTAGAGGCGGGGAGGGGATTATTGCACTACCTCGCCCCCCACGACCTGCCCACCCCGGGGGCGCCTTAACGGCCAGCCCCCCTTGGCGGCGGTGGAAGTACTAAGTAGTCCCGCCGCCGCCATTACGTCTGCGGCCCCTTACAGGGGGCCGACGGCCTCGTCGGGGTTGCCCCGCCGATGCTAGCCTCCTGGCGGAGAGGGGGCCGGCTTCCCTCTCCCTCTCCGCTGCCTCCTTCTGCGTTATGACAATCTCGCAGAAGGAGGCAAACGCTGCTCTTGACCTCTCGCTGCCGATCATGTGGTCGACCACGACCGACAACGAGAGGTCCATCCCAATAACGCCCCTTAGGTCTCTGCGCGGCGCCGACCACGCTGGACATTCTTCCAGCGTATGCCGCTCAGAGTCCTGGGCCTCCTCGCAGTGGTGGCACTGCGATCTTCCCAGTGCCAGTTATGAACACACAGTTTGAGGAAACGGCGGTATGCAGGTAATTTAACTTATGCGCATGCATTGCTGCAACTTGTGCTGTATAATTTAGAATTTTTGTTACCGAAGCCATCCGATTTTTATACATGTGCAATGTCACGGCGTTTATTTCCCGGCGAACCGAGAGATAACCGCCTTCGAGAAATTATGGCCTTGCGACCGGGCCACGCTCGGTCGCGCGACACGTGGTCCTCTCGAGACAAAAGATCTTCGCAGATTCGAACGGAACGACAAATTTGGACACGAAGTGAACGGGCGCCAGGTACTATACCGTACCACGCGAAACTCTCGAACGATTCGTTCGGTTCTCAAAGCGACGTCGAATCTGCGAACATCGTTTAGGCCGGTGACGGCCGCGAACAGGTCCAGGGAACCACGTGAGGAAAGGAACGGGGCATTCCCCGCGACGAGAACGTTTCTCACGGTAAATGAAGCTACTCGGTAGATCTCGGGCAAAATATAGTCGTTTATTAAAACGAGATGATCATACAATCCGCCGGCCGTTGCCGGCGGTAGTCAATAGCTTTGCCGGCGCGAACACGAAAGTGACGGCGGCTGTTCGGCCGATCGCGCGGAATAACTTCTATCGCGTCGAGCTCGGTCGTCACAGGACTTCGCGTGAATTTACAAGCCACGAGGGCACGAATTCGACCGAGCTCCGGTGACGTACGCGTTCCTAATTCGAGACTGGGCGAAACGTGCGAACGGTGAACGACACGAAACGAATACGGCGCATTATCCTCCCGAGGAACGATCCGAGGGTAACCCGAAGAATTACCGGGCGAATATCGTGGGTCCCGAATAGCTCGTGCACGAGGATTCGGCGACACACGATCCGCGGCCTCGCGAGCCTCTCAGGAGAGCGACTCCTGGTCAACGGTAAACGCGGGGAAACACGCGGTACACCGCGGTACGAACTTTCGCGAACTCAAATAACGTCCCCGAACCAACACGAACTGGTCACAAAATATATCGAAATAAAGCCTGACCGGCACTTACCAATATCGCTGTAGTGGCGGCAGTCGCAAAATACTTTTATAATCGCGGTCTAAGATTCGCACGTGTGCACGGTAAACAGTCCTTCGACCCAGTGGCCCAGTTCGAGATGGTTCGGAACGCGGAAGCGAGTTTTCCCCCCACTCTCGTCTTCGGCGACGCTCGGGCCAATCACGTTGTTTCTGGGCGCAGGGACGACTCGATGACATGTCGGCCCGGGCCTTCGGTATTTTCTATTTTTCCGAAGCCCGGCCGATATAAGGCGGTAAGTCGGCATCCATGGATCCGAGCCGTTCCGGTGTAGCTCTCATGGCATTTTCCGGATGAGACGTCGACGAGGGTGGACTGCTGATCGTCCTTATGTTTAACAGCCTCGCCGCTTTCTCCGGGTTGACAGATCCGGGCTCGGTCCAATCCTCGCCGTCTTCCTCGCCAGCGGCGCCCTGTGATTGGTGTTCCGAGCGTCTTCGCTTGCGGCCTTCCGCCAATCGGCGGCCGGAGACAGGTATCGGGCTCCTCGCCGATTTCGGTGGTTCCTGAAAACTCTTGTCGCGCCCGGCGGCGCGACATTCAAAGGCGATAATTCTATTCTTCGGGCGTTCGGATGTCCCAGGGAGAGCGCTCGTTATAGCCGTTTCGTTATTGTACCGCTTTTTCGGTGACCCGGTCTTTCGTCTAAGGTTCGGAGTGACGTAGGCTAAATCTGCCACGTCACAACTCCTCCCCCCCCGAAAGAGACCGGGGCACCGGTGGCAGTTACCAGCCAGGCTTCCATGTTCGCGAGTTCGGGGACGAACGCTCTTCCTCGGATCCTCCATTACATAGGGACGGACACAGTAGAGACATACACGCTTCTACCCATCACCAATCCAGACGAATGTATCCTTTAATTTGTTGCCTTTCCCGTGATGTGGGCGGAGCCTGCTGACACGACCGGTACCTAAGGGAGAAACCGGATTCGCTGAAGTTGGGTTCCGCTGAACCCTGAGGAACGTAGGGATCAGGGTTAAATAATGAAACTACAGTTGGGGCGACAACTCTTTATTCGCGCCCCCTAGCGCATAATACTAGTGTCCCTCCCACCCTCCGAAATTTCAGTCTTTAGGACAAAATAAACGATATTGCTAACGAAGGGGGGAGGGACCGGTAACAAAATAATCAGTCTTTTCTTTTCTTATCATCTGGGAACAACCAAGGAAACGCAGGGAAAAACAAAAATATTCATGTGTCCGGCCTTGCCCAACTTGGGACTGCTGGCGCTGTCCTGTCGCTCACTTGTGGCGGGTCGACCCCTAGTAGCGGCCGTATCGAGTGCCACTGCACTCGGGGCAGGTGTCCACTGTGTAATAGGGACGTCCGCACCGGTAACAATACGGCCACTTCTGGGGTGCAAGGCACTCGGAGTGGCAGTGCCCCACCACGCGACAGCGCCAGCAGCCCTCCTCCACTTCGGCGCCTCGCCGACCCACTTTTCCGCGCCTTTTTGCTGTACCCCTTTGTTGCGGTCTTCCTTTCGGTACTTCATTCCGTCTCAGGGTCGGGATGGAGTGCAAGGTTTCTTTCCTCGGCGGGGCTTGTACTGATACCGACGTGCCGTTCATAGTTTGGGCCTGTATATTTAGGCCCACCCTGTGTACCGGCTGGTTCGATATGTCGCTCCTAAGGGCCCTCCGTATCCCATTTTCCCAGGCTTCTGTTGTCTTGCGGTGTTCCTCCCGGATACGTTTCATTCGGTCCTCAACAGACTCGGCGGTCGGTTGTAGCTTCGGTACCTCTAGTCCTGTTGGCGGTATCGGGGTCGGAAGTGCTTTTTCCCCAGATGTTACCGATGGCGCTGTCTTTGGGCCCGGTTTTGCCTTTTCTTCCCGTTCCCTCTCTGACGGTAGCTTGCACCCACGCCCTACCGTACACCACCTTCCCTCGTTCTGTAGGAGCAGCTCCTTCACTAGGTGGCTCGGTATTTTTATGGGTCCTGCTGCTCTCTTTGCCGGTTTCGTTGGTTCCGGTATAGCCTCCTGCTCTTTTCCCGTCTCGGCGGCGGTGTCGGCCTCCTGCTCCGCCTGCTGTTCTTTTTCCGGCGTATGTACCTCCGGTTCCGGATCCGCCGGTTTGATTGCCACCTTCTCTTCTATTTTCTGCAACTCAATTGTGGTTGTGGCCACGTACTGCATTTTTGTGGAGGATGCGTTGGGGATTTCCTCCCACGGTAGCTCTCCGGTAAACTCCTCTCGTACTTGGTAGTATTGTTGTTCCGGGGGTCCGTGCGGCCGGCACTTAATGGACGCCGTTGCCGCGCGGGTGCCCCTCGGTAACGGGTGCAGCCTCTGCAATCTCTCCACTAACGACTCCATCGTTGTCTTCGTGGAGTCCATTTTTGTTTTTGGCTTCGGTAGTCTGTTGAGAAAAGAGAGGCTATGGTGTTAATCTTTGTTTGTGGGTGTTTGAGTGGGGAAGTATGGTTTGAGGTCCGATATATGTGCCTTGCCGAGGTTCTTTCCTTCCTCGTTGGCCAAGTTGTATACTCCCGGTGACAGTTTTTTCGTTATTGTTACCGGACCAGTAAATTTCGGCGATAATTTCGCCGCGAAATGGTTAGCGGCTGACGAGAGCACTCTCTGTCGCTTCATAACCCTGTCCCCTACGTTAAATTCTCGGTTTCTCCGTCGCAAATTATAATGGTGCGATTGTTTCCGATATGCGTCCTCGAGGTTTTCTAACATCCAATGCCGCAGCGTCGGTAATTGCGACACTCGTTTCTTCCAGGTGTCATTGGATGTCACCTCGAGGTCGATCGGAGGCTCGACGTTAGCCCTCGCACATTTTGCCGGTCGCGGCTCTCGCCCGAAATTGAGAAACGCTGGGGAGGCTTGTAGAACGGAATGGTGCGCGGTATTATACGCAAAACGAAACTGTGGTAAATTCAAGTCCCAATCTCGGTGGTCCCTCTCTATATAAGCGACGATCATCGTCTTCAGGATCCGATTCACTCGCTCTACTGGGTTCGCTTGCGGGTGGTACGGGGGGGTGGTACTTAATCGAATGCCGTATTCGTCGGCAAGCTCCCTCAGAGTCTTGTTCGCGAACTCGGTACCATTGTCCGTCAACAAGACATCCGGGGTCCCCCATCGCGAAAAAATTAACCCTTCTAGGGCGTCCGCTATTTTCGGACCGGTTGCACGTCGAAGCGGGGTGCACTCTATCCACTTTGTGAACAGATCCTGCATAACGAGAAGGTACGAGTTGCCGGACCTGCTCGGAGGGAACGGACCCATAATGTCGGCAGCTACTACTGTCCAGGGCATGTCGACTCTGCGCCGACCCATCAACCCCGGTGGGAGTGTTTGTTCCACCTTCGTGAGCTGACAGGTATTACAGCGTCTTACGTATTCTACTGCCGTTCTATACATGCCTGGCCAGTAGTAGCGGGTGGCGATACGATGATAGGTCTTTTCGACCCCTAAATGCCCTGCCTGTGGGTTTTCGTGCGCCTCCTGCAGGATCTCGGTTCTCCGTTCCTCTGGGATTACGAGTTTCCACTCGTTCCCGTCGGAACCCAGCGTTTCCGCGATCAACGGATCTGTTCTTCGACAAAACAGCTCCCCGCCTCGAATTGCCCAGTCCGGAAATTTCTCGGGATTTTTCTCGACTTCCGCAAATTTTCCCTCGTACCACTTTGGGCGAACCGCGGCCGCGATATGAGTTTCCCTTTCGGTATCCCCCTCCCCCTCGTAAATACGCGAAAGTGCATCTGGCACTTTATTAAGGGCTCCCTGCCGATACACTACTTGGAAATCATATTCCTGTAGTTGCAGGGCCCAACGCGCTAACCGACCCGTGGGGTTTTTCAAAGTTCTAAGCCACCGTAAACTGTTGTGGTCCGTAATTACCGTAAATGCGTACCCTTCTAAGTATGGTCGAAATTTTTGTACCGCCCAGACAATCGCGAGACATTCGAGCTCTGTAGTGGAATATTTTCGCTCCGGTAATGTGAGCGATCTACTCGCGAATGCTATTACGCGTTCGACCTCATTGACCTCTTGCGTTAATACCGCGCCTAAACCTACCGTGCTCGCATCCGTCTGCAGGGTAAATGGGGTTTCGAAATTTGGGCACGAGAGGGTAGGTGCCGAAGCGATCGCGTCCCGTAAGGATTCGAAGGCGCTTTGTTGGGCGTCCTTCCACTCCCATTCGCGATCTTTACGTAATAGACGGTTCAGTGGTTCGGCAAGTGTGGCGAATCCCGGAATGAATCTCCTGTACCAGGAGGCCATCCCGAGAAAACGCCGCACCTGCTTCACCGTTTTCGGCGGAGGATACGATAAAACGGGTTGGATCTTCTCCGCGTCCACCTTTAATCCCTCTCGGCTCACCACGAAACCCAAATACCGGACTTCTTGACAGCAGAACTCGCACTTATCAGGATTTATCATTAGACCGGCTTCCCTGATTCTATTCAATACGCGTTTGAGCCATTCGAGATGTTCTTTGAACGTTTTGGTGACGATAATTATATCGTCTAGATACGAAAACGCGTGAGGCTCCATTTCTGGGCCTATTAACCGGTCCAATAATCGCTGAAAGGTTGCGGGTGCTCCTGTCAGACCATACGGCATGCGGCGGAAATGGAAAAGACCTTTTCCCGGTACCGTAAAAGCTGTTATTTCGCGGCTTCCTTCCTCTAACGGAATTTGGAAATACGCTTGACTGAGGTCGATGGTCGAGATATATTTCGCGGCCCGTAACTTGTCTAGGATTTGCGTCATGAGCGGTAACGGATACGCATCTTTCTTCGAGACCTCGTTAACTTTTCGGAAATCGAGACAAAAACGGTATTTACCGTTGGGTTTCTTAACCATCACGATCGGACTTGACCAACCACTTTGCGATGGCTCTATTATGCCGTCGGCCAGTAGCTTATCTACTTCCTTATATATGGCCTCGTGTACTTTCGGGGAGACGGCATAATATCGCTGTTTAATCGGGGGATGGTCGCCCACATCGATTCTGTGGCTAGTCAAGTTCGTCATTCCGGTCATATCGTTAAATTCCGGTAACGTGGTCTCGAGAAACTCTTTTAATTGCCGTTTTTCGGCTTCCTCAATCGTTTGCAGACCACAACATACGGTGTCGGGGTTAGTATTCTCGAAAGGGAATTTCTCATTTGGCCGTTTCGCAAAATACCACACTGAATTGTGGTATTCGGCTACTATGCCGAACTTCGCGATTGAATCGGTTCCTAATAGCAGGGGTGTCACCAGATTGTCTAGGACTCGCGCAAATATATCGCGTTTCTCTCTGCCTATTCTTAACGAAAAACGTGCCTCCTCGATTGCTCGATCTACTGCGCCGGTGGCGAGGAGGAAATAGCAAGGTTTATCTGTTGTTCTAATTTCGATGATTCTATCCTCGACGTTCTCGAGGGTTTCTCGACTCACAAAGGTCAGCGATGAGCCCGAGTCTATTAAAGCGCGGGTCGCGAAATTGCCGATGTACGCGTCGACGGTCAGTAGCGGCGGCCGGTATACATCCCCATTTACCATTACGCGGGCCGATATTAATTCGGGTGAAGTCTCTCCTGACCCCTTGATTGACTTCCCCCCTCGTTTCCCGACCGTTTACTGCACCTTCGGCAGCGATTTATCGTAACCCCCTCCGCTCCGCATCCGTAGCAGTGCAGCCGCAGTTCTTCGCGGCAGTCTCGGGACAGGTGGCCAGTCTTACGACAATTCCAACATTGATGCTGGTACCTCCCGGTAGCACGCGGTTTATCGCGTCGCGGCCATTGTTGCACCGCCACGGCTGCAGTTTCCTTCGGTGTACGAGCTGGGGTTTCGCGGGATGAGCTACGTGATCTGTTCCCGGGTCGGTATCTGTCGCGTCCCCCCGGCGTCGACGACAGTTGTTTACCTGCCCCCGACTCTCGAGGTTTGCGAAGTGCTGATCCGGTTCGAGATTCTCTACGGAAGGGTCGGGAGAGTCGACCGCCCGACTCGTCACTTTCTCCCCCGCTAGCGGAGGATATCGCGTTCGCGTACCCAAAAGTGACAGACTTACCCCTTCCGGGTGCTTTTACGCGTAGATGTCTACTGGGATCGAATGCTAACCCGGGGTGCACCATTTCCGATGGTTTAGGATTCCCCCGTTTTCTACGCTCTTCGACCCGGTCCGCCTCCACTAACTTATCTGACGCGTCATCGACCGTGCTTAACGACTCTCTTGCTATCGTTTGTCGCAACGATAATTTCGCGCCTTCATACAATATCCTTGCCATTCTCTCCTCTGTCCACCGCGGCTGTAATTTATCGAACATCGTGGTCATGGCCATTATGTACTCGCGGACGGGCTCTGTCTCATCCTGGAATCGTTCTCTAATGTTCCGTTCCAGGTTGAATTGGTATTCGGGGTCCCCGAAAAATTCTCGAAACGCGTTTGTGCCAACGCTTTGCTGTGCCCCCGAAACAAACTGCTACGCAGTCGATCAATTCTATATCGTCGATACCGTGATACTGTTTCTGGTGTTCTAGGTCCTCCAGAAATTCTTCTGGGTCCTCTCCCTCTTCACCAGAGAACTTTAGCCTCCATCGCCTAATTATTTCGGCGATGGGGGTTCCTCTATAATTTAATTCTCGGGGTCTTGCTCCGCGTGGCACTTCCGCGTTGGGGTCGCTATGGGCTTCGGGATTCGTTCTCGGCATACTTGATGCCAGACTACGGTGACGCTCGGGAGACCACGGTCTCCACCTTTGATTCTGCGGAACTCTCAAATTAAATTCGCGGGGCGGTGATCTGCCGCCGCTTTCATTTTTCCCTTGCTGATTAATGCGCAAGGCCGCTATATGATCTAACGCGTCCCCGTAGTCCGATTCTCCGCCGTCGTCCCCATGTTCCTTTTTCGGTAAATTTAACGAACTTCTCATTTTGATTCGTGAACCTCGACACCCAATTCGAAACAGAGTTCCCGTAACCGCGGCCGTATGACCCGAAATGGAATTATTCCCGATATCTCACGTTTTAGACAGAGAGGGTGCGTTTTCTTTTTCGTATCGCTAATTTTTCTCGTAATTATTACGACGCGAATTTTTCTTTCACCGACACGAATTCCGACTTTACCTCTACTTACTGCCTTTCCCCCAGCCCTTTCTCGTTATCTCTATCGCGCCAAAAGGGGAAAACAACAACCCAATCAAAACACTAAATCGGACCCTTTTCGTCAATTTCCCACGCACCTGCCCGTCGACAGTATTACTGCGCGGTCGCTAAGATACTACCGGTAGATTTTCGCAAATTGTTCGCCAAATTTCCACAAGAAACTCGCTAAGAGGTGACCATTATTTTTCCGCAAATTGTTCGCTAATTTCCGAAAAACAAAGCTCGCAAAGTATCTACTACTAGGATCCCGCAAATCTCTTTATTTCCGACTAGCGCTAGTCGTTTCACTAAAATATTTCATAAAAGGGCCCCCGCAAATTTTAATTACTTGTTAAACTCTTTAGAGTTCAATCGCAAATGGGTTACATTCGTCTAGACTACGGACGATATACGGACGACAAACCAACTTCCTCCACCACATGTATAACACAAAAAAAAATTTTTATAAAAAAAACAGTTTGCATGTGGGATTAATTTTTGGGAAACAGCATGAACATAATCAAAATATAACAACGCGGTGAAATTCTGCGAGAATATCGCAGCCGCGGGTGGATTACGCTATATGCGGTACCTTCCCCGCGACCGAGAGTTTTCTCTATATTATCAATTCCCAATAATTGCAATTAAACAACCATGTGCCATTCCGAGAAAAAAAAGAAACAATTTGCATAAATTATGACAATAAGTTCAATTTCTAAATATTAGGAGTTGGTGATTATTGAGGAAAGTGGAATGGTATACAAGAGGAGAATAATATGAGAGAAATGTATCGGTATTGTGGACCTTTACGGGCGGACTACCTCTAGGGGCGATCCTAGTCCCGTAACGGTATTACCCACAATAAACAAATATAAGTTGTCCCTCGTATTGGGGATTATTGGGGTGAAACTCAAGATTCCTGGGCAGGTCACACTCGGTGGTGTGTCCCTCTCCCGCGAAATCAAGTGTTACCCCTCCTCCAATAACGAGGTCCAAACACAATTCAATAAACACAGTAAATATGCACAGTATATATAAAAAAAATTTTCCAATGAAATAAAAAAAATCAGACTGCGAAGGAAGCGTGATCGGTATTGATTGAATAACGTAAATTTTCTATTAGTTTTTGATTTTGTTTAATCTTGTCTAAACTTTAATTATTTTATCTGTAATATGGCCAATTTGTCAACCTAAAGTTACACTACTAATATCAGCAACAGATTACCCGAAGGTCCGTTAATATTTATTAAATAATGGATTGATAGTGGAATAAACAATGTTATCCAGATGAAGCTAAATGAGATTATCAAAATTATTACTATTATTATTAGCAAATAGTATGGAATTGCGCTAAGAATACGCGCGATCACGTTTCCTTTTCTGACCATGAATCCTGAAAATAAATTTTGTACACTCGGTATATTGTAACGGCGGAATGGCACACGAAATTCGAAAATATAATGAACAAAGACCCTCGTAGAAGGCCTTGAACAGAGAACAGGCTGTTGTAAATACGACGTGACACCGTAATATCTTTTCAACAGCCTGTTGCTGTGTTTACGAGGTGCTGGTTCGTTGGTTCGAGCGAGACAAAGAAAGTACCGCTCAAGGACGGGTCGTGCTTCTCTACTACGCGACCGTTTCGTTCGACCGATTCAAATTCACCCGTTTCGCTATCGAAATTAGAATTTCTCCCGTGAGAGCCCCGAGCTTCCTCACGCGTCTCTTTTCTAAAAAGCCTATTTCAAATCGCTTTTTACGGCGAGATTTCCGCAATGTTCGGGCACCAGTTTGTCACGGCGTTTATTTCCCGGCGAACCGAGAGATAACCGCCTTCGAGAAATTATGGCCTTGCGACCGGGCCACGCTCGGTCGCGCGACACGTGGTCCTCTCGAGACAAAAGATCTTCGCAGATTCGAACGGAACGACAAATTTGGACACGAAGTGAACGGGCGCCAGGTACTATACCGTACCACGCGAAACTCTCGAACGATTCGTTCGGTTCTCAAAGCGACGTCGAATCTGCGAACATCGTTTAGGCCGGTGACGGCCGCGAACAGGTCCAGGGAACCACGTGAGGAAAGGAACGGGGCATTCCCCGCGACGAGAACGTTTCTCACGGTAAATGAAGCTACTCGGTAGATCTCGGGCAAAATATAGTCGTTTATTAAAACGAGATGATCATACAATCCGCCGGCCGTTGCCGGCGGTAGTCAATAGCTTTGCCGGCGCGAACACGAAAGTGACGGCGGCTGTTCGGCCGATCGCGCGGAATAACTTCTATCGCGTCGAGGTCGGTCGTCACAGGACTTCGCGTGAATTTACAAGCCACGAGGGCACAAATTCGACCGAGCTCCGGTGACGTACGCGTTCCTAATTCGAGACTGGGCGAAACGTGCGAACGGTGAACGACACGAAACGAATACGGCGCATTATCCTCCCGAGGAACGATCCGAGGGTAACCCGAAGAATTACCGGGCGAATATCGTGGGTCCCGAATAGCTCGTGCACGAGGATTCGGCGACACACGATCCGCGGCCTCGCGAGCCTCTCAGGAGAGCGACTCCTGGTCAACGGTAAACACGGGGAAACACGCGGTACACCGCGGTACGAACTTTCGCGAACTCAAATAACGTCCCCGAACCAACACGAACTGGTCACAAAATATATCGAAATAAAGCCTGACCGGCACTTACCAATATCGCTGTAGTGGCGGCAGTCGCAAAATACTTTTATAATCGCGGTCTAAGATTCGCACGTGTGCACGGTAAACAGTCCTTCGACCCAGTGGCCCAGTTCGAGATGGTTCGGAACGCGGAAGCGAGTTTTCCCCCCACTCTCGTCTTCGGCGACGCTCGGGCCAATCACGTTGTTTCTGGGCGCAGGGACGACTCGATGACATGTCGGCCCGGGCCTTCGGTATTTTCTATTTTTCCGAAGCCCGGCCGATATAAGGCGGTAAGTCGGCATCCATGGATCCGAGCCGTTCCGGTGTAGCTCTCATGGCATTTTCCGGATGAGACGTCGACGAGGGTGGACTGCTGATCGTCCTTATGTTTAACAGCCTCGCCGCTTTCTCCGGGTTGACAGATCCGGGCTCGGTCCAATCCTCGCCGTCTTCCTCGCCAGCGGCGCCCTGTGATTGGTGTTCCGAGCGTCTTCGCTTGCGGCCTTCCGCCAATCGGCGGCCGGAGACAGGTATCGGGCTCCTCGCCGATTTCGGTGGTTCCTGAAAACTCTTGTCGCGCCCGGCGGCGCGACATTCAAAGGCGATAATTCTATTCTTCGGGCGTTCGGATGTCCCAGGGAGAGCGCTCGTTATAGCCGTTTCGTTATTGTACCGCTTTTTCGGTGACCCGGTCTTTCGTCTAAGGTTCGGAGTGACGTAGGCTAAATCTGCCACGTCACAGCAAATACTCGTACACGCTGCATTGTATTTTTTTCCGCACGCGACAAGGAGGGGACAGAGGCGAGTTCCGGCTCGCGTCTGTCCCCACCCCCCGTCCCACCCCCCCAGGTCGACCCGCATAAAACTTAAAAATATGATAAAATAAAAGATAAAATCAATAAATGAAAACGTGTATAGATAAAATACATAAAATAAAAGTTAATAAATAAATAAATAATAATAAGTAATGTCACGTTAACCTTTTTCCGACGAGCGGTTTGACTCGCGGAAGCCGGTCAACTTCGGGCCTTGCAGGCGCTGAGACCAGGCCGCGTGCAAGCCGAGTACACGCGGTCCGCCCGAGACAAACGAGACTCGAGGATTCGACGATTTCCTCACGACAAACGAAAGGTTCGGGCGCCAGGCACCGCAAGGATGCCACACGAAACGCGGAACAAGGCTCGAGCTCGGAGAAGCCGAGGGCGAGAGTCGAATCTTCGAGATACGCGGATCGAAAACGACGTCGCGACTGGGCCAGATGGCTCGAACACGGGATGACTAGGACAGCCCTCTCGGCAGGACGGATCTCACAGGGAATCGAGTAATTCGACTACGATATGGTCTCGAGCTATTTATTGTAGCAGTCGTTAAATTACAAAATCTGCGGCCACGTGACCGCGACCCGAGAGCCCGCGCTCTTCATACAAGATAGCGAGAAGATGGTCGTTCGCCGCGCGGTTGTCTTACCGATTTTGCTCGCACGATACCGCTGACAATTACCGTGATTTCGTTCGCAACGAACTTCGGAAACGCGAGGCGCAGATGACCGGCGAACTGCGAGACTGTCGCGATGACTTCCGCCCGTGATTCGCCCCGACGCGTACGCTAACAATTACGCGATCGAACGCCGACGAAAACCCTACGATGTTCGGCGAGAGACACAGGATTCGAGAAACACGAAGAGACCGAAAAGATTTACTCTCACGAAACGCGACTCCTCTTAGGACACTCTTTCGCACGTAATTTAGAGACGAAAACTCTCAAAATAATCTCGAAATCTCAAAGCATTCCCGAAACGAACGCGAGCGAATTATCGAGGACGGAATGGGAAGCATTCGTCCTCTCGCGACGAAGGTCGAGCCGTCGCACAACGAAATACCGAATGGATCACAAGTGCGGCTTACCGTTTCTCGTTTTCGATGCCCTTTTTCGGAACTGCTCTCGATAGAGCGTGAGGCACGGCCGGAGCGTAGGTGGACTTCATCCTAGACACCACGAAAACCTCCAACGGGCACTTCTCGGTTTCCCGACGCTAAGTTACAATTAGTTCGCAACGCGAGTGCAGAACGCACGACATGCGATAACGAGAGCCAGCGCGACAGTGATCCATCGATTTTCGGCAATCTAGCGGATCGAACTCGGTTCCCCCCACTCGACCGCTTTTCCGAATTGCCTATGGCGTGTTTCCACGGCGTAACTCTGCGGCACAGGAGCGTTCCCTCTTCGCGCCCTAGGGCCCCGGGCAATCACGAAATTGGTCAAGGAGCCTATCGCTCGACTTGACCAGCGGAGGGGCTTCCTCTTCTTGGCTACGAGGGCACCGACCCCGGGGTAGCTCTCCCTTGCCGGGGCGAGACGGCGTCAGGTCTTCCAGTGCGTCACCTTGGACGAGATGTTTAAGAGAGCTTCTGTCCTGGCGGCGCCTCCGGTTTGTTGGCCGAGTGTCCTCGCACCAAGCTCTAATTTCTCGAAACGGCCATTCGCTTTTCCGTCGGGAGCTTCCTGGCCTTGGGGCGATTGTTCATTTCCCGTGACAATTCGGACGATCGGTGGTTCCTTCTGCGCGTTCCATATACGGCCCTGAAACTTGCCGTTCTCGGCACGCGCGACAGATGTCATTAGGAGGTCCTCGATAATATCGGAATCTCTTAGAGGAGCGCTCTCGAATCCTGTATCGGTAACGTGTCCCGTTAGAGGGCGGTCCGGTCCTTTATCGCTCTCGAAAATATGCGCGGAATTAACGGAGAAGGGACGTCGCAAACGTTGCAACGTCACAACTCCCCCCCCCTTAAAATGGACCGGACCGACACGGTTTCGTCGCCCCCGTGATCCGCGGCTCGACAGGTGAGAGAGCGTTCCTCCCTAAGAGATGTCCTTTACAAAACGGAGCCTTCACCACGAAGTGACAAACACGCCCTACAAATACCCAACTCCTGCAATCGAAAAATCAAATTGTTCAGACCCGGTCTGGGTTTCGGACGAGAGGCGCGAGCGTCAGTTGACCTTTTCAGTTCTCGCAAACGGGACTCGAATGCTCGTGTATTCCGGTCACGAGGGTGTACTCGTCAAGGGTCTACGATAGACCCTGAGCGTCACTGCCCTCGTCGGGGGTCGCTTGGCGGTTCTTCTCGCGGCGATAGCGAGTCGGCTGGTCAGCCGTCCTCTCCTGCGGCGGAAGCGGGGTTAGGCGGTCGACGGGCAGCTCCGCGGGTTCCTACCCTGTCTCCCCCCTTGGTGGTAGCGGGGTTTAGCCATCGGTCGTCACCTCCTGCGGCGGTATCGGTGACAGTTACCTTCGACGTCCTTCCCCTCCGGGGCACTCGACTGGTATCCGATCGACGACACTTTTCCCGCCGCGGTTTTTCGTGCGGCGGATTTACTACGCTTTGCCGCCTAAGAACGAAATCCACCTCTAATAAGCGTGTCTCCTTCTGACGGAGGTCGTACCGTTTCGTTTTTCACCCCCCGAGAGGTGTTACCGTAAGGTCAACTGGCGGGTCTCGATTCGCATAGCGGCCCCGTGCCGGGCTCGGTTCTCGTCCGAAGTTCAAAACGCGAGCGAAGCTTGCAGTATTGTATGGTACGCGGTATTGTATGCGCAACGAAATGCGCCGTAACACCGGATTGACCAAGTGGCCGAAAACGCACGCCATTTCCGCATGCCCTCGTACGCCGATGTTGGTCCGAAATAATAGTCCGGAGGAGGATCGTTTTCCGTCGTTACCGTATCTGGTCTTCTTAATTTCGGGGGTGTTAGTCCCGTCGATACTTGCAAGGTCTCTACGTTTGGATCGGTAGGAGGGGTCAGGGTCAGTTGTTAGGCCGGACCCATCGTCCTCCACCCCCGGGTCCGTTTCGTAGGCGCTGTTATTCGACCCGTCCTCCTCCGACTGCGTCGACTTATCAATTTCTGCGACACCCGTTATGTCGGCCTGAATTTCGAATTTGTTTTCGCTAACGAGACGTTACTACGAGACTTCTCGACCCCAAGGTCTCTCGACCGCGCGGTGTTTACGCCGGGCATCCGAGCGCTACCTTCCCCCCAATGTTTCGCTACTGTACGAAAACTGTTACTGGAAAGGCCAAACCGTCGTTGTCAACCGTAAATATTTTACCTACGCGGTATTTATCGTTCGCGACTTTGATTCGTACCATACAATACAGAAGTCGCGGAATGCCAACAATACGGCTACCATTTCGGAGAGCGATCGCGCTCCCGTTCGAACACAAACGGAATTACCTCCGAAAAAAAAATTTCCAAAATCAATCTGACCTTCCGATGAGGAACAGGGTAACGATTACTCGGTTGAAATTACCAACGGTCACCAACGTTTGAAATTCCCGAGAAAATGTTTCCGAAACCGGAAGACGTACTTCCTGAATTGAATATAACCAATTCTACCATCTTAGATAATCTCAAACAATACAACACCACAACCGCTACTATCATGCTGGCTCGCCGGAATCTTCCTCTTTTACGAAGAACGCACGGAAAGCACGCAAAGCAACGGAACGTGGTTGTCCGTGGCCTCCGTTCGCTACGTTCGTGAGAGCAATCTCGCGCTTCGTTTTAATTTTCCCTTAATCGCTTATCCTGTGTCTCGCAATTCCCGTCGATTTTTATAATCCCGCTCGAGCGATCACGGCGTGCCGGAAGATCGAACCGCGATCGGCCCTGTGAGAGTCTTTCGTCAACCCGTGTCTCTCTCCGTGTTCAGGGAAAACCCTTTCGAGAGAGAGGTCCCTGTTCGGGCGCCAATTTGTCACGTTAACCTTTTTCCGACGAGCGGTTTGACTCGCGGAAGCCGGTCAACTTCGGGCCTTGCAGGCGCTGAGACCAGGCCGCGTGCAAGCCGAGTACACGCGGTCCGCCCGAGACAAACGAGACTCGAGGATTCGACGATTTCCTCACGACAAACGAAAGGTTCTGGCGCCAGGCACCGCAAGGATGCCACACGAAACGCGGAACAAGGCTCGAGCTCGGAGAAGCCGAGGGCGAGAGTCGAATCTTCGAGATACGCGGATCGAAAACGACGTCGCGACTGGGCCAGATGGCTCGAACACGGGATGACTAGGACAGCCCTCTCGGCAGGACGGATCTCACAGGGAATCGAGTAATTCGACTACGATATGGTCTCGAGCTATTTATTGTAGCAGTCGTTAAATTACAAAATCTGCGGCCACGTGACCGCGACCCGAGAGCCCGCGCTCTTCATACAAGATAGCGAGAAGATGGTCGTTCGCCGCGCGGTTGTCTTACCGATTTTGCTCGCACGATACCGCTGACAATTACCGTGATTTCGTTCGCAACGAACTTCGGAAACGCGAGGCGCAGATGACCGGCGAACTGCGAGACTGTCGCGATGACTTCCGCCCGTGATTCGCCCCGACGCGTACGCTAACAATTACGCGATCGAACGCCGACGAAAACCCTACGATGTTCGGCGAGAGACACAGGATTCGAGAAACACGAAGAGACCGAAAAGATTTACTCTCACGAAACGCGACTCCTCTTAGGACACTCTTTCGCACGTAATTTAGAGACGAAAACTCTCAAAATAATCTCGAAATCTCAAAGCATTCCCGAAACGAACGCGAGCGAATTATCGAGGACGGAATGGGAAGCATTCGTCCTCTCGCGACGAAGGTCGAGCCGTCGCGCAACGAAATACCGAATGGATCACAAGTGCGGCTTACCGTTTCTCGTTTTCGATGCCCTTTTTCGGAACTGCTCTCGATAGAGCGTGAGGCACGGCCGGAGCGTAGGTGGACTTCATCCTAGACACCACGAAAACCTCCAACGGGCACTTCTCGGTTTCCCGACGCTAAGTTACAATTAGTTCGCAACGCGAGTGCAGAACGCACGACATGCGATAACGAGAGCCAGCGCGACAGTGATCCATCGATTTTCGGCAATCTAGCGGATCGAACTCGGTTCCCCCCACTCGACCGCTTTTCCGAATTGCCTATGGCGTGTTTCCACGGCGTAACTCTGCGGCACAGGAGCGTTCCCTCTTCGCGCCCTAGGGCCCCGGGCAATCACGAAATTGGTCAAGGAGCCTATCGCTCGACTTGACCAGCGGAGGGGCTTCCTCTTCTTGGCTACGAGGGCACCGACCCCGGGGTAGCTCTCCCTTGCCGGGGCGAGACGGCGTCAGGTCTTCCAGTGCGTCACCTTGGACGAGATGTTTAAGAGAGCTTCTGTCCTGGCGGCGCCTCCGGTTTGTTGGCCGAGTGTCCTCGCACCAAGCTCTAATTTCTCGAAACGGCCATTCGCTTTTCCGTCGGGAGCTTCCTGGCCTTGGGGCGATTGTTCATTTCCCGTGACAATTCGGACGATCGGTGGTTCCTTCTGCGCGTTCCATATACGGCCCTGAAACTTGCCGTTCTCGGCACGCGCGACAGATGTCATTAGGAGGTCCTCGATAATATCGGAATCTCTTAGAGGAGCGCTCTCGAATCCTGTATCGGTAACGTGTCCCGTTAGAGGGCGGTCCGGTCCTTTATCGCTCTCGAAAATATGCGCGGAATTAACGGAGAAGGGACGTCGCAAACGTTGCAACGTCACAGTAAATAAATACAATGGACAAAACACAACAAACATAAGAAGGGGGGCAAAATAAAGGGGAATAAACGATACAGATAAAATTTATAATATAGAATATAAAATATATGTAGAATAAAATGAAATATTATAAAATAAAAGGAGGGGGGTTGACCGACAGGTCGCATCTTTGTAGAGGCTGGGAGGGGATTATTGCACTACCTCGCCCCCCACGACCTGCCCACCCCGGGGGCGCCTTAACGGCCAGCCCCCCTTGGCGGCGGTGGAAGTACTAAGTAGTCCCGCCGCCGCCATTACGTCTGCGGCCCCTTACAGGGGGCCGACGGCCTCGTCGGGGTTGCCCCGCCGATGCTAGCCTCCAGGCGGAGAGGGTGTCGGCTTCCCTCTCCCTCTCCGCTGCCTCCTTCTGCGCTATGACAATCTCGCAGAAGGAGGCAAACGCTGCTCTTGACCTCTCGCTGCCGATCATGTGGTCGACCACGACCGACAACGAGAGGTCCATCCCAATAACGCCCCTTAGGTCACTGCGCGGCGCCGACCACGCTGGACATTCTTCCAGCGTATGCCGCGCAGAGACCTGGGCCTCCTCGCAGTGGTGGAACTGCGATCCTCCCAGTGCCAGTTATGAACACACAGTTTGAGGAAACGGCGGTATGCAGTGTCACGTCGCTTTCTTAACTTTTCGTATGGATGGTCGAACGATGAATAGCGACACCGAGAATTTACAGGCGAGACGCCGGGCCACGCTCGGCCGCGCGATGCGTGGTCCTCTCGGGACAAAATACGCTCACAGTCTCTTTATTTGAAAATCAAACCGGATGCAATTTCGGGCGCCAGACACCTGAAGGTGTCACACGAAAGAATCGTAATCTAAACACGAAAGCGGAACGCGGTTGGACTCTCGAGACTGTGACGTAGCAAACGAATTCTGAATAGCTCTCGCGAGGGCGCAGGATTCTACGTCGGGAGAACACGAGACGTTCCCCGCGACGGGAAGGTTTTCACACAAGGAATAAACAACGTTTCGGCTAGCAAGATGTTTATTAAACGATTCGACTGGGCTGCCGACGACTCGGCAGCGAATACAAAGTAGCCGGCGCGTATTATCGCGACTGATGGAAATCGCACGCGCTGTTTCTCCCGTACTTTACAAACTCGCGAAGAATTCGGCAGCGATAGGAACTTCGCGACGCGGAAGGCCTCGAAGGCCGATTTCCGACCGAACTCAGATGGAATTCGCGATTTCTCTCGGACTTGCGTCGATCGAACAGAATTTACGACCACGAATCGAACACGCGACGGCTTCACACCGTGGAACGAGCGCAGGTTAATTAGAATTAACGGCGGCGGCGATAGTATCCCGAATCCGCGACTTCGCGTTTAGATCGGCGTCGTACAACCGCCATAAGGCGGCCACGCGGCCCCCCGCTATCCGACCGGATTCGTACCGCGACAACGATATCCTTCACAATACGAAGGATTCGTGAGTCGACACCAATAGTGTCACCCAAATATCGTCCGCCTCGGTTGCCGTTAACTCTCGCGACACGAATACCTAACCTCGCCGCGCTACCCGAGCCAACACGAAATTCACGAATAATTAATATCGAAAGCCTGATCGGCGCTTACCACTGGTAATTCAGCGGTAGCTGAACGGCAGCGAATCTCTAGGTCCCTTGGTCTCAGCAGGCGCAAAATACAAGAATTATAAGCAATCGTTCAAAGCGACAACTGTCCGTTAACGATTCCAAAGACGTAGTGATCGTTCACGCGGCAGCTCGGGTACGCGGAAGCAGGGCGTCCCCCACTTTTCGATTCTACTTCCTTCGCGCAACGTCTCGACCTATCGCTAATGCTAATCGCTAATTTTTCGTTGACGAATCCCAGGCGACGGCGTTCGGCTTCCGGCGTCTCACGGCATATCCGGCAGCGTTGTCTTCCGGTTGGCCGCTTCCCGAGGAGACGATCGGCGTCAGCCAATCCGGTTGCGGTGCAGCTTCTTCCCGGACGAGGCGACGACAGGGTAGAGTGGTTGATCGTCTCTGCACCGGATGCCCTCGTCGGCGCCTCCAGGTTGACAGTCCTGGGCCTTGACGATCTCTCGTTATTTTCTTTCGGGGTCCTGCCTTTCGCCTGCCTCGAGGTGCTTACCCTCGAGGGTTCGTTGCCTTTGCGTTGAAAGTAGAATTTCCGGATCCCGCCTGGGACCCGGATACGGTCCTGTAAACCTTAGTCGCGCAATTTGGCGCGACATTCAAAACATTAGAATGCGCCTTTTTGGGTCTCACTCGTGCCCAGGGAGAGCGCTCGCAGCGGCCCTTATCGCGATGCTTGACCAAAGGGTGGCCCGGTCTTCCGTTATGGAAGTTCGAGTGACGTAGGCAATCTTGCCACGTCACAACTCCTCCCCCCCTCGTGGAGACCGGGCCATACCGGTGGCAGCCACCAATCAGGCTTTCGCGGGCTGGGTAGCGGACGTTCTCCCTTGGCTCGTTCCATCCAATATCACAAAACTACTTCACCTTACCCCAACATGTATTCGCTACCTTACCCCGTTACACGAAATACTTACTGAATGTTGAACAATAATACGGGCCGAGATTCTCCGTCGACCGGCAGCTATATTAGCTAAGCGCTCGCAAATTCGCTAATTAACTAACCGACCGTTTCGCTTTGCTATTGTTTAGGCTATTGGAATTACAACAAATGTTATTACGGTTTCGGCAGCGACTGTATTCGAGGAGGTAATAGGGGTGGAGTAGAGCGATTTCTCCAGACAATGTGCCTTTTCTCCGGCCGTCTGGGTCATAGTTCGGGCCTCCTCGGCCGCAATTGGTGCTTCTTCTTCGATGTTACGTCCGGCAGCGAGTGACGATTGCCTTTCGCCGTCGGGGTTCTCCGTTAACTTCTTTGTGTCGTCCAGCACGTCCTTCGACTCGATCCTTGATAGTTTGGATAGAGTATTCCGCTTCCCCTTCTCCCTTTTTCTGCGATTTTGGTGTATCGTCGGTAGAGAGGTATTTGGTGGTCTTCTTCGCGTGACCACTACGGCAGCAGCTAAGTGTCATCCGGTGTGGGTGGCGATGGTACGCCGTTGACCTCCTGGAACTTGGGCGAGATGTCTCCCCGAGCTCCTTTTCGGCCTCTTGTCGGTGGCTTCCTCACGCCTTCGGCTGGCAGGGCGAGCTCTTTAGTTGGCCGCACGGCAGCGAAATATTTGTAGGAAGGGATCCGTAGGTGTTAGTACTGATCCTCCCTTGTGCGTATTGGAACGTACGCTTTTCGCATGCCAATGTGCGCCTTTCCGAAATCTCGACCCCCCTGCTCGGACAGGCACTGGATCACCGATGACCACTTCTGCGTGATGCCCACCAAGGTAACCAACTTAGGGTCCAAACGTGCCGCACCATGTTGTGCTGGCGATGTAAGGACGTGGTGACGACTCATCCTCCCCCTTCCCCTCGAATGCTCTAATCTCAATCTCGCGAATTATAACCTCGCTCATTTCGGCTGCACGCATCATCTAAGTTTCCTAAGCCTTAGCTCCGGACTTTTACAGCTGAATTTCTCGACTATTCCAATATTCGATTGGCGCTAAATCGAAATCTAATGGCGGCTTGTTGCTCGCCCGCACGTATCTTGCCGGTCGCGGTTCTCGTCCGAAATCGAAAAAAAAGGCTGGGGAAGTCTGACAAACTGAATGATGGGCTCGTTCTATTGCTCGATCATTAGCCCCGTGGCGAGGAGAAAATAACACTGGTTTTCCGTGTTCTCAAATTTTTATGGCAACGATGCTGACCCATCGGTGCTCATAAACGTTATTCACAAACGCGATTTTACCAGGGCGCGCACCGGCAGCGAATCTACAAAAACTTGGATAGTTAATTGAGGCAGTCTTAACTCTCGGTCTAATCCCGACGTTCGATTACATTTACGGCAGCTGTTTAACGTTACTCTTTGGGCCCCGCATCGATAACGATGCCCTCGGGGTTCCTCCCGGCAATCTCGTGACTTATGCCCTACTTTGCGACAATTCCAACATTCCGATTCAAGTTTCCCCCTCACGCGTTGTTTGTCGCGTGACGGAGATTTTTGTCTATCTTCGGTTGCTGGTGTTGTCGGTCGGCGCGATGGTGGATGTTGTGACCACCTTCCCCTCGTCTGTACGCGGTAGGCCTCGTTTACCTTTCGCCCGGCAGCAGAAAAATTCGCGCACGAAGCTGAAAAGTCCCGTTTAACCGTCCCAGCGTGAGTGTTTATGGGTTCGAGATTGCGAGTACCTACTTCCACCACGTCATTAGTGGGCGTAATCTCATTCGCGAATTCAACGTCTCCGAATCTCCCTCTCCCCTGATGTTTTTGGGAGCTATATTTGTTTGAATCGTACTCAAAAGTCGGGTGTGCCATTCCAGTTGGCTTCGAATTCCGTTCTAATTTCACAACATTCGATTCCTTCTCCGCCTCAAGTAACGTTTCCTCTATCTGTTCAAATGATCTTATCGTACTTGCGGCTATTGCCTGTCGCAAAATTGGTTTCGCGCCCCCATATGTTCTTCTAATCTTTTTCTCCTCTGCCCACGGTGGATCTAATTTCTCAAACGTGGCCCTCATACTCCCAATATAGTCACGCAACGGCTCCTTGTCACCCTGTGCTCTATCTCTAAGATTCCCTATTAACGTGTCGCGATAATCCGCATCGCCAAAGAATTTTCGGAACGCGGTCACAAACTCTTCCCAGGTTCTCCCTTTGGCCTCCCTCGCCCTATACCACTGAACGGCTATCCCGTCGAAACATATTGGGAGGCAGCGGAGTAGATGTTCGTCCGCTATGTTACCATAACGTCGGTGCTCTATGAGTCGCTCCAGGAAGGTTTCCGAATCCTCCCCGGGCGCTCCTGCAAATTTTATTCGCCATCTCCTCATTATTTCGCAGATTGGCTTCCCTCTGCAGTACATTTCTCGGCGGGTATAGTGCGAGGGTCGACTTTGAGAATCTTCGGAGTTATCCGGCATCGAAGTATTCCCTCTAATTGTCGACATTCTAAATAATCGGACCCTACGATACTTCTTGCCGAGGCAACATACACCGGTTGTTTACTTGGGCCTTTTATGGCCAAAATCGACAGAGTCGCTACGTTGCGCGACTAAACCAGGGGAACCCCGTCTCGTCCGGTTGGTCCTCGGTCGACCTGACTTTCCGGCAGCGAAAATCTATTCAAACCGACTGTCCCCAGCGATTTACACAATCGTAGTCACAAAGTTCCGCAAGAATTACGTAATAACCGCTAACAGAATTTTCTCTCTACGCAAATTGGATTCGACAAATTTTTCACGTGTTCTCGTGCACTATCGGTGGCTGTCGAGCGTGGTTACTCGACTTAATTCTCGCAAATCGACAAAATTTTTCGCGAATCGCTAACAAAATGCTTCAGTTCTAAATTAAGGTTCGCGTCTTACGGGGCGTTCTATATCGGAATCGCCCCCGCTTGAAAGCGACGTACCTTACGCAAACGTCAACAATACAGCAAGGCGGCGAATACTTGGGGAGGTAGTTTTAACAACACGACAGGGTACGACAGCACCAGGACTCAAAGAGTACCTTCCATCACCATTGACAACAAAACAATAAATAATATGGTTCCTGGGACCACCCTCCACGCGTAAACGCAGGGCTGGTACCGCAGTCACCGAACACAATTTAAATGATCAGAAATCAGTAATGAAACCAAAGTGAGTATTCGGCAGCAAAAAAAAATTAATGACGAGCAATTGTTGCACAACTTAAAAATGTAGCATCGAAATTGAAAAGAAAAGGAAAAGACGAGTCTTAGAAAAAGAAGTAACAAAGAGTAGCAAGGAGAAATTTAAAAATCGATCCGAAAAAAAAATTATGTACAATTCAAAATCAACAAAGTAAATAAATAATAACAAATAATAAGACTAATTTGTACAATTGAATTTAAACTCGACACAATGAGACTACAAAACAAAAGGACTAGAAGAATTAAATTAACAAAAGGACGGCAAAAACAAGAAATTGCAATAAATTAGAGAATAAATAGAAGTAACAACGAGAATAAAACAGACAGAATAAATAGAACAGAGAGAAGAACAACAGAAAAACATAAAATCAATAACAATTCATAAATATCAGAGGGCAATAAATAATAACCAGATTAAAAATATCACAAGTGCAACAATTAAAAAAAAATTATAAGCCACTGTTCAAAATTTTATATTAGGGGGTTCTCGGTTCAAAATGTTACCAGAGCCATTCAATTCCATCAACTGTTGAGAACCACAGAAAGAAAAAAAAATTTTCCAATAATACTTCGGTAAGGTTTGAAGGCAGCAATGAAAATGTTTTCAATAATAATTTATTAAAGTAAGAATACTTCCTCGGGATCACTGATCGGCACGACAATTCAATCAATGTCTTTGGAAATACCCTTGAATGGCTCGTATGAAATATAATAGAATCATAACTTTTCAAAATCAACAATCTTTCTTCGAATTCAGTGATCGGAACGACATTCAATCTCGGTTGTCGGAAAGATTGTTCAGTGGCATACCATAATTAGAACAATCGAAATGGCAATAATACACAATAATCAAAACAATAGTAATGGCAAGAGTACACAATAATCAATTCAATGCTCGTTGGCTCGTAATAGCCAGTGGCTGTCGTAAACAAGTTTTTCAACGCGTGTTCGCCGTCTCGGTACCGATCGCGTCCGAAATCTGCTCGAACGGCAGCGATTGAGAAAATAAACTTTCCTTGTGCGAGCCTCGCGTCTTCGACGTATCCCTAACACAAAAGTATCCCAAAATCCCTCACACAGGTTAAATTTACTGTGAGAGGTCCCTGTTCGGGCGCCAAATTTGTCACGTCGCTTTCTTAACTTTTCGTATGGATGGTCGAACGATGAATAGCGACACCGAGAATTTACAGGCGAGACGCCGGGCCACGCTCGGCCGCGCGATGCGTGGTCCTCTCGGGACAAAATACGCTCACAGTCTCTTTATTTGAAAATCAAACCGGATGCAATTTCGGGCGCCAGACACCTGAAGGTGTCACACGAAAGAATCGTAATCTAAACACGAAAGCGGAACGCGGTTGGACTCTCGAGACTGTGACGTAGCAAACGAATTCTGAATAGCTCTCGCGAGGGCGCAGGATTCTACGTCGGGAGAACACGCAAGATGTTTATTAAACGATTCGACTGGGCTGCCGACGACTCGGCAGCGAATACAAAGTAGCCGGCGCGTATTATCGCGACTGATGGAAATCGCACGCGCTGTTTCTCCCGTACTTTACAAACTCGCGAAGAATTCGGCAGCGATAGGAACTTCGCGACGCGGAAGGCCTCGAAGGCCGATTTCCGACCGAACTCAGATGGAATTCGCGATTTCTCTCGGACTTGCGTCGATCGAACAGAATTTACGACCACGAATCGAACACGCGACGGCTTCACACCGTGGAACGAGCGCAGGTTAATTAGAATTAACGGCGGCGGCGATAGTATCCCGAATCCGCGACTTCGCGTTTAGATCGGCGTCGTACAACCGCCATAAGGCGGCCACGCGGCCCCCCGCTATCCGACCGGATTCGTACCGCGACAACGATATCCTTCACAATACGAAGGATTCGTGATTCGACACCAATAGTGTCACCCAAATATCGTCCGCCTCGGTTGCCGTTAACTCTCGCGACACGAATACCTAACCTCGCCGCGCTACCCGAGCCAACACGAAATTCACGAATAATTAATATCGAAAGCCTGATCGGCGCTTACCACTGGTAATTCAGCGGTAGCTGAACGGCAGCGAATCTCTAGGTCCCTTGGTCTCAGCAGGCGCAAAATACAAGAATTATAAGCAATCGTTCAAAGCGACAACTGTCCGTTAACGATTCCAAAGACGTAGTGATCGTTCACGCGGCAGCTCGGGTACGCGGAAGCAGGGCGTCCCCCACTTTTCGATTCTACTTCCTTCGCGCAACGTCTCGACCTATCGCTAATGCTAATCGCTAATTTTTCGTTGACGAATCCCAGGCGACGGCGTTCGGCTTCCGGCGTCTCACGGCATATCCGGCAGCGTTGTCTTCCGGTTGGCCGCTTCCCGAGGAGACGATCGGCGTCAGCCAATCCGGTTGCGGTGCAGCTTCTTCCCGGACGAGGCGACGACAGGGTAGAGTGGTTGATCGTCTCTGCACCGGATGCCCTCGTCGGCGCCTCCAGGTTGACAGTCCTGGGCCTTGACGATCTCTCGTTATTTTCTTTCGGGGTCCTGCCTTTCGCCTGCCTCGAGGTGCTTACCCTCGAGGGTTCGTTGCCTTTGCGTTGAAAGTAGAATTTCCGGATCCCGCCTGGGACCCGGATACGGTCCTGTAAACCTTAGTCGCGCAATTTGGCGCGACATTCAAAACATTAGAATGCGCCTTTTTGGGTCTCACTCGTGCCCAGGGAGAGCGCTCGCAGCGGCCCTTATCGCGATGCTTGACCAAAGGGTGGCCCGGTCTTCCGTTATGGAAGTTCGAGTGACGTAGGCAATCTTGCCACGTCACAGCAGGTAATTTAACTTATGCGCATGCATTGCAGCAACTTGTGCTGTATAATTTAGAATTTTTGTTACCGCGCCATCCGATTTTTATACATGTGCAAATACTCGTACACGCTGCATTGTATTTTTTTCCGCACGCGACAAGGAGGGGAGAGAGGCGAGTTCCGGCTCGCGTCTGTCCCCACCCCCCGTCCCACCTCCCAGGTCGACCCGCATAAAACTTAAAAATATGATAAAATAAAAGATAAAATCAATAAATGAAAACGTGTATAGATAAAATAGATAAAATAAAAGTTAATAAATAAATAAATAATAATAAGTAAATAAATACAATGGACAAAACATAACAAACATAAGAAGGGGGGCAAAATAAAGGGGGATAAACGATAAAGATAAAATTTATAATATAGAATATAAAATATATGTAGAATAAAATGAAATATTATAAAATAAAAGGAGGGGGGTTGACCGACAGGTCGCATCTTTGTAGAGGCTGGGAGGGGATTATTGCACTACCTCGCCCCCCACGACCTGCCCACCCCGGGGGCGCCTTAACGGCCATCCCCCCTTGGAGGCGGTGGAAGTACTAAGTAGTCCCGCCGCCGTCATTACGTCTGCGGCCCCTTACAGGGGGCCGACGGCCTCGTCGGGGTTGCCCCGCCGATGCTAGCCTCCTGGCGTAGAGGGGGTCGGCTTCCCTCTCCCTCTCCGCTGCCTCCTTCTGCGTTATGACAATCTCGCAGAAGGAGGCAAACGCTGCTCTTGACCTCTCGCTGCCGATCATGTGGTCGACCACGACCGACAACGAGAGGTCCATCCCAATAACGCCCCTTAGGTCTCTGCGCGGCGCCGACCACGCTGGACATTCTTCCAGCGTATGCCGCGCAGAGCCCTGGGCCTCCTCGCAGTGGTGGCACTGCGATCTTCCCAGTGCCAGTTATGAACACACAGTTTGAGGAAACGGCGGTATGCAGGTAATTTAACTTATGCGCATGCATTGCTGCAACTTGTGCTGTATAATTTAGAATTTTTGTTACCGCGCCATCCGATTTTTATACATGTGCAAATACTCGTACAGGCTGCATTGTATTTTTTTCCGCACGCGACAAGGAGGGGACAGACGCGAGCCGGAACTCGCCTCTGTCCCTTCCCCCCGCCCCGCCCCCCAGCACGACCCGCATAAAACTTAAAAATATGATAGAATAAAAGACAAAATCAATGAATGAAAACGTGTATAGATAAAATAGATAAAATAAAAGACAATAAATAAATAAATAATAATAAGTAAATAAATACAATGGACAAAACACAACAAACATAAGAAGGGGGGCAAAATAAAGGGGAATAAACGATAAAGATAAAATTTATAATATAGAATATAAAATATATATAGAATAAAATGAACTATTATAAAATAAAAGGAGGGGGGTCGACCGGCAGGTCGCATCTTTGTAGAGGGGGGGAGGGGATTATTGCTCCACCTCGACCTGCGCGACCTGCCCATCCCGGGGGCGTCTTAACGGCCGGCTCCCCTTGGCGGCGGTGGAAGTACTAAGTAGTCCCACCGCCGCCATTACGTCTGCGGCCCCTTACAGGGGGCCGTCGGCCTCGTCGGGGTTGCCCCGCCGATGCTAACCTCCTGGCGGTGAGCGGGTCGGCTTCCCTCTCCCTCTCCGCTGCCTCCTTCTGCGTTATCACAATCTCGCAGAAAAAGGCAAACGCTGCTCTTGACCTCTCGCTGCCGATCATGTGGTCGACCACGACCGGCAACGAGAGGTCCATCCCAATGTCGCCCGTTAGGTCACTGCGCGGCGCCGACCACGCTGGACATTCTTCCAGCGTATGCCGCGCAGAGTCCTGGGCCTCCTCGCAGTGGTGGCACTGCGATCTTCGCAGTGCCAGTTATGAACACACAGTTTGAGGAAACGGCGGTATGCAGGTAATTTAACTTATGCGCATGCATTGCTGCAACTTGTGCTGTATAATTTAGAATTTTTGTTACCGCGCCATCCGATTTTTATACATGTGCAAATACTCGTACACGCTGCATTGTATTTTTTCCGCACGCGACAAGGAGGGGACAGAGGCGAGTTCCGGCTCGCGTCTGTCCCCTCCCCCCGTCCCACCGCCACCCTGGTCGACCCGCATAAAACTTAAAAATATGATAAAATAAAAGATAAAATCAATAAATGAAAACGTGTATAGATGAAATAGATAAAATAAAAGTCAATAAAGAAATAAATAATAATAAGTAAATAAATACAATGGACAAGACACAACAAACATAAGAAGGGGGGGGCAAAATAAAGGGAATAAGAGATAAAGATAAAATTTATAATATAGAATATAAAATATATATAGAATAAAATGAAGTATTATAAAATAAAAGGAGGGGGGTCGACCAGCAGGTTGCATCTTTGTAGATGGGGGGAGGGGATTATTGCTTCACCTCGCCCCCCGCGACCTGCCCATCCCGAGGGCGCCTTAACGGCCGGCTCCCCTTGGCGGCGGTGGAAGTACTAAGTAGTCCCACCGCCGCCATTACGTCTGCGGCCCCTTACAGGGGCCCGTCGGCCTCGTCGGGGTTGCCCCGCCGATGCTAACCTCCTGGCGGTGAGAGGGTCGGCTTCCCTCTCCCTCTCCGCTGCCTCCATCTGCGTTATCACAATCTCGCAGAAGGAGGCAAACGCTGCTCTTGACCTCTCGCTGCCGATCATGTGGTCGACCACGACCGGCAACGAGAGGTCCATCCCAATAACGCCACTTAGGTCACTGCGCGGCGCCGACCACGCTGGACATTCTTCCAGCGTATGCCGTGCAGAGACCTGGGCCTCCTCGCAGTGGTGGAAATGCGATCCTCCCAGTGCCAGTTATGAACACACAGTTTGAGGAAACGGCGGTATGCAGTGTGACGTTGCAACCTTTGCGACGTCCCTTCTCCGTTAATTCCGCGCATATTTGAGAGCGATAAGGGACCGGACCGCCCTCTAACGGGACACGTTACCGATACAGGATTCGAGAGCGCTCCTCTAAGAGATTCCGATATTATCGAGGACCTCCTAATGACATCTGTCGCGCGTGCCGAGAACGGCAAGTTTCAGGGCCGTATATGGAACGCGCAGAAGGAACCACCGATCGTCCGAATTGTCACGGGAAATGAACAATCGCCCCAAGGCCAGGAAGCTCCCGACGGAAAAGCGAATGGCCGTTTCGAGAAATTAGAGCTTGGTGCGAGGACACTCGGCCAACAAACCGGAGGCGCCGCCAGGACAGAAGCTCTCTTAAACATCTCGTCCAAGGTGACGCACTGGAAGACCTGACGCCGTCTCGCCCCGGCAAGGGAGAGCTACCCCGGGGTCGGTGCCCTCGTAGCCAAGAAGAGGAAGCCCCTCCGCTGGTCAAGTCGAGCGATAGGCTCCTTGACCAATTTCGTGATTGCCCGGGGCCCTAGGGCGCGAAGAGGGAACGCTCCTGTGCCGCAGAGTTACGCCGTGGAAACACGCCATAGGCAATTCGGAAAAGCGGTCGAGTGGGGGGGACCGAGTTCGATCCGCTAGATTGCCGAAAATCGATGGATCACTGTCGCGCTGGCTCTCGTTATCGCATGTCGTGCGTTCTGCACTCGCGTTGCGGACTAATTGTAACTTAGCGTCGGGAAACCGAGAAGTGCCCGTTGGAGGTTTTCGTGGTGTCTAGGATGAAGTCCACCTACGCTCCGGCCGTGCCTCACGCTCTATCGAGAGCAGTTCCGAAAAAGGGCATCGAAAACGAGAAACGGTAAGCCGCACTTGTGATCCATTCGGTAGTTCGTTGCGCGACGGCTCGACCTTCGTCGCGAGAGGACGAATGCTTCCCATTCCGTCCTCGATAATTCGCTCGCGTTCGTTTCGGGAATGCTTTGAGATTTCGAGATTATTTTGAGAGTTTTCGTCTCTAAATTGCGTGCGAAAGAGTGTCCTAAGAGGAGTCGCGTTTCGTGAGAGTAAATCTTTTCGGTCTCTTCGTGTTTCTCGAATCCTGTGTCTCTCGCCGAACATCGTAGGGTTTTCGTCGGCGTTCGATCGCGTAAATGTTAGCGTACGCGTCGGGGCGAATCACGGGCGGAAGTCATCGCGACAGTCTCGCAGTTCGCCGGTCATCTGCGCCTCGCGTTTCCGAAGTTCGTTGCGAACGAAATCACGGTAATTGTCAGCGGTATCGTGCGAGCAAAATCGGTAAGACAACCGCGCGGCGAACGACCATCTTCTCGCTATCTTGTATGAAGAGCGCGGGCTCTCGGGTCGCGGTCACGTGGCCGCAGATTTTGTAATTTAACGACTGCTACAATAAATAGCTCGAGACCATATCGTAGTCGAATTACTCGATTCCCTGTGAGATCCGTCCTGCCGAGAGGGCTGTCCTAGTCATCCCGTGTTCGAGCCATCTGGCCCAGTCGCGACGTCGTTTTCGATCCGCGTATCTCGAAGATTCGACTCTCGACCTCGGCTTCTCCGAGCTCGAGCCTTGTTCCGCGTTTCGTGTGGCATCCTTGTGGTGCCTGGCGCCCGAACCTTTCGTTTGTCGTGAGGAAATCGTCGAATCCTCGAGTCTCGTTTGTCTCGGGCGGACCGCGTGTACTCGGCTTGCACGCGGCCTGGTCTCAGCGCCTGCAAGGCCCGAAGTTGACCGGCTTCCGCGAGTCAAACCGCTCGTCGGAAAAAGGTTAACGTGACAAATTGGCGCCCGAACAGGGACCTCTCTCTCGAAAGGGTTTTCCCTGAACACGGAGAGAGGCACGGGTTGACGAAAGACTCTCACAGGGCCGATCGCGGTTCGATCTTCCGGCACGCCGTGATCGCTCGAGCGGGATTATAAAAATCGACGGGAATTGCGAGACACAGGATAAGCGATTAAGGGAAAATTAAAACGAAGCGCGAGATTGCTCTCACGAACGTAGCGAACGGAGGCCACGGACAACCACGTTCCGTTGCTTTGCGTGCTTTCCGTGCGTTCTTCGTAAAAGAGGAAGATTCCGGCGAGCCAGCATGATAGTAGCGGTTGTGGTGTTGTATTGTTTGAGATTATCTAAGATGGTAGAATTGGTTATATTCAATTCAGGAAGTACGTCTTCCGGTTTCGGAAACATTTTCTCGGGAATTTCAAACGTTGGTGACCGTTGGTAATTTCAACCGAGTAATCGTTACCCTGTTCCTCATCGGAAGGTCAGATTGATTTTGGAAATTTTTTTTTCGGAGGTAATTCCGTTTGTGTTCGAACGGAAGCGCGATCGCTCTCCGAAATGGTAGCCGTATTGTTGGCATTCCGCGACTTCTGTATTGTATGGTACGAATCAAAGTCGCGAACGATAAATACCGCGTAGGTAAAATATTTACGGTTGACAACGACGGTTTGGCCTTTCCAGTAACAGTTTTCGTACAGTAGCGAAACATTGGGGGGAAGGTAGCGCTCGGACGCCCGGCGTAAACACCGCGCGGTCGAGAGACCTTGGGGTCGAGAAGTCGCGTAGTAACGTCTCGTTAGCGAAAACAAATTCGAAATTCAGGCCGACATAACGGGTGTCGCAGAAATTGATAAGTCGACGCAGTCGGAGGAGGACGGGTCGAATAACAGCGCCTACGAAACGGACCCGGGGGTGGAGGACGATGGGTCCGGCCTAACAACCGACCCTGACCCCTCCTACCGATCCAAACGTAGAGACCTTGCAAGTATCGACGGGACTAACACCCCCGAAATTAAGAAGACCAGATACGGTAACGACGGAAAACGATCCTCCTCCGGACTATTATTTCGGACCAACATCGGCGTACGAGGGCATGCGGAAATGGCGTGCGTTTTCGGCCACTTGGTCAATCCGGTGTTACGGCGCATTTCGTTGCGCATACAATACCGCGTACCATACAATACTGCAAGCTTCGCTCGCGTTTTGAACTTCGGACGAGAACCGAGCCCGGCACGGGGCCGCTATGCGAATCGAGACCCGCCAGTTGACCTTACGGTAACACCTCTCGGGGGGTGAAAAACGAAACGGTACGACCTCCGTCAGAAGGAGACACGCTTATTAGAGGGGGATTTCGTTCTTAGGCGGCAAAGCGTAGTAAATCCGCCGCACGAAAAACCGCGGCGGGAAAAGTGTCGTCGATCGGATACCAGTCGAGTGCCCCGGAGGGGAAGGACGTCGAAGGTAACTGTCACCGATACCGCCGCAGAAGGTGACGACCGATTGCTAAACCCCGCTACCACCAAGGGGGGAGACAGGGTAGGAACCAGCGGAGCTGCCCGTCGACCGCCTAACCCCGCTTCCGCCGCAGGAGAGGACGGCTGACCAGCCGACTCGCTATCGCCGCGAGAAGAACCGCCAAGCGACCCCCGACGAGGGCAGTGACGCTCAGGGTCTATCGTTGACCCTCGTGACCGGAATACAAGAGCATTCGAGTCCCGTTTGCGAGAACTGAAAAGGTCAACTGACGCTCGCGCCTCTCGTCCGAAACCCAGACCGGGTCTGAACAATTTGATTTTTCGATTGCAGGAGTTGGGTATTTGTAGGGCGTGTTTGTCACTTCGTGGTGAAGGCTCCGTTTTGTAAAGGACATCTCTTAGGGAGGAACGCTCTCTCACCTGTCGAGCCGCGGATCACGGGGGCGACGAAACCGTGTCGGTCCGGTCCATTTTAAGGGGGGGGGAGTTGTGACGTTGCAACCTTTGCGACGTCCCTTCTCCGTTAATTCCGCGCATATTTGAGAGCGATAAGGGACCGGACCGCCCTCTAACGGGACACGTTACCGATACAGGATTCGAGAGCGCTCCTCTAAGAGATTCCGATATTATCGAGGACCTCCTAATGACATCTGTCGCGCGTGCCGAGAACGGCAAGTTTCAGGGCCGTATATGGAACGCGCAGAAGGAACCACCGATCGTCCGAATTGTCACGGGAAATGAACAATCGCCCCAAGGCCAGGAAGCTCCCGACGGAAAAGCAAATGGCCGTTTCGAGAAATTAGAGCTTGGTGCGAGGACACTCGGCCAACAAACCGGAGGCGCCGCCAGGACAGAAGCTCTCTTAAACATCTCGTCCAAGGTGACGCACTGGAAGACCTGACGCCGTCTCGCCCCGGCAAGGGAGAGCTACCCCGGGGTCGGTGCCCTCGTAGCCAAGAAGAGGAAGCCCCTCCGCTGGTCAAGTCGAGCGATAGGCTCCTTGACCAATTTCGTGATTGCCCGGGGCCCTAGGGCGCGAAGAGGGAACGCTCCTGTGCCGCAGAGTTACGCCGTGGAAACACGCCATAGGCAATTCGGAAAAGCGGTCGAGTGGGGGGGACCGAGTTCGATCCGCTAGATTGCCGAAAATCGATGGATCACTGTCGCGCTGGCTCTCGTTATCGCATGTCGTGCGTTCTGCACTCGCGTTGCGAACTAATTGTAACTTAGCGTCGGGAAACCGAGAAGTGCCCGTTGGAGGTTTTCGTGGTGTCTAGGATGAAGTCCACCTACGCTCCGGCCGTGCCTCACGCTCTATCGAGAGCAGTTCCGAAAAAGGGCATCGTAAACGAGAAACGGTAAGCCGCACTTGTGATCCATTCGGTAGTTCGTTGCGCGACGGCTCGACCTTCGTCGCGAGAGGACGAATGCTTCCCATTCCGTCCTCGATAATTCGCTCGCGTTCGTTTCGGGAATGCTTTGAGATTTCGAGATTATTTTGAGAGTTTTCGTCTCTAAATTGCGTGCGAAAGAGTGTCCTA
Source organism: Lasioglossum baleicum (assembly GCF_051020765.1). Lineage (NCBI taxonomy): Eukaryota > Metazoa > Arthropoda > Insecta > Hymenoptera > Halictidae > Lasioglossum > Lasioglossum baleicum. The sequence goes on from NW_027469123.1 coordinate 546,663, forward strand.
AGAGGAGTCGCGTTTCGTGAGAGTAAATCTTTTCGGTCTCTTCGTGTTTCTCGAATCCTGTGTCTCTCGCCGAACATCGTAGGGTTTTCGTCGGCGTTCGATCGCGTAAATGTTAGCGTACGCGTCGGGGCGAATCACGGGCGGAAGTCATCGCGACAGTCTCGCAGTTCGCCGGTCATCTGCGCCTCGCGTTTCCGAAGTTCGTTGCGAACGAAATCACGGTAATTGTCAGCGGTATCGTGCGAGCAAAATCGGTAAGACAACCGCGCGGCGAACGACCATCTTCTCGCTATCTTGTATGAAGAGCGCGGGCTCTCGGGTCGCGGTCACGTGGCCGCAGATTTTGTAATTTAACGACTGCTACAATAAATAGCTCGAGACCATATCGTAGTCGAATTACTCGATTCCCTGTGAGATCCGTCCTGCCGAGAGGGCTGTCCTAGTCATCCCGTGTTCGAGCCATCTGGCCCAGTCGCGACGTCGTTTTCGATCCGCGTATCTCGAAGATTCGACTCTCGACCTCGGCTTCTCCGAGCTCGAGCCTTGTTCCGCGTTTCGTGTGGCATCCTTGTGGTGCCTGGCGCCCGAACCTTTCGTTTGTCGTGAGGAAATCGTCGAATCCTCGAGTCTCGTTTGTCTCGGGCGGACCGCGTGTACTCGGCTTGCACGCGGCCTGGTCTCAGCGCCTGCAAGGCCCGAAGTTGACCGGCTTCCGCGAGTCAAACCGCTCGTCGGAAAAAGGTTAACGTGACAGCAGGTAATTTAACTTATGCTCATGCATTGCTGCAACTTGTGCTGTATAATATAGAATTTTTTGTTACCGCCATCCGATTTTTATACATGTGCAAATACTCGTACACGCTGCATTGTATTTTTTTCCGCACGCGACAAGGAGGGGACAGACGCGAGCCGGAACTCGCCTCTGTCCCCTCCCCCCGTCCCACCCCCCTGGTCGACCCGCATAAAACTTAAAAATATGATAAAATAAAAGATAAAATCAATAAATGAAAACGTGTATAGATAAAATAGATAAAATAAAAGACAATAAATAAATAAATAATAATAAGTAAATAAATACAATGTACAAAACACAACAAACATAAGAAGGGGGGCAAAATAAAGGGGAATAAACGATAAAGATAAAATTTATAATATAGAATATAAAATATATATAGAATAAAATGAAGTATTATAAAATAAAAGGTGGGGGGTCGACCAGCAGGTTGCATCTTTGTAGAGGGGGGGAGGGGATTATTGCTCCACCTCGCCCCGCGCGACCTGCCCATCCCGGGGGCGCCTTAACGGCCGGCTCCCCTTGGCGGCGGTGGAAGTACTAAGTAGTCCCACCGCCGCCATTACGTCTGCGGCCCCTTACAGGGGGCCGTCGGCCTCGACGGGGTTGCCCCGCCGATGCTAACCTCCTGGCGGTGGGGGGGTCGGCTTCCCTCTCCCTCTCCGCTGCCTCCTTCTGCGTTATCACAATCTCGCAGAAAAAGGCAAACGCTGCCCTTGACCACTCGCTGCCGATCATGTGGTCGACCACGACCGGCAACGAGAGGTCCATCCCAATAACGCCCGATAGGTCTCTGCGCGGCGCCGACCACGCTGGACATTCTTCCAGCGTATGCCGCGCAGAGTCCTGGGCCTCCTCGCAGTGGTGGCACTGCGATCCTCCCAGTGCCAGTTATGAACACACAGTTTGAGGAAACGGCGGTATGCAGGTAATTTAACTTATGCGCATGCATTGCTGCAACTTGTGCTGTATAATTTAGAATTTTTGTTACCGCGCCATCTGATTTTTATACATGTGCAAATACTCGTACTCGCTACATTGTATTTTTTCCGCACGCGACAAGGAGGGGACAGACGCGAGCCGGAACTCGCCTCTGTCCCCTCCCCCCGTCCCACCCCCCTGGTCGACCCGCATAAAACTTAAAAATATGATAAAATAAAAGATAAAATCAATAAATGAAAACGTGTATAGATAAAATAGATAAAATAAAAGACAATAAATAAATAAATAATAATAAGTAAATAAATACAATGGACAAAACACAACAAACATAAGAAAGGGGGGGGGGCAAAATAAAGGGAATAAGAGATAAAGATAAAATTTATAATATAGAATATAAAATATATATAGAATAAAATGAAGTATTATAAAATAAAAGGAGGGGGGTCGACCAGCAGGTTGCATCTATGTAGATGGGGGGAGGGGATTATTGCTTCACCTCGCCCCCCGCGACCTGCCCATCCCGAGGGCGCCTTAACGGCCGGCTCCCCTTGGCGGCGGTGGAAGTACTAAGTAGTCCCACCGCCGCCATTACGTCTGCGGCCCCTTACAGGGGCCCGTCGGCCTCGTCGGGGTTGCCCCGCCGATGCTAACCTCCTGGCGGTGAGAGGGTCGGCTTCCCTCTCCCTCTCCGCTGCCTCCATCTGCGTTATCACAATCTCGCAGAAGGAGGCAAACGCTGCTCTTGACCTCTCGCTGCCGATCATGTGGTCGACCACGACCGGCAACGAGAGGTCCATCCCAATAACGCCACTTAGGTCACTGCGCGGCGCCGACCACGCTGGACATTCTTCCAGCGTATGCCGTGCAGAGACCTGGGCCTCCTCGCAGTGGTGGAACTGCGATCCTCCCAGTGCCAGTTATGAACACACAGTTTGAGGAAACCGCGGTATGCAGGTAATTTAACTTATGCGCATGAATTGCTGCAACTTGTGCTGTATAATATAGAATTTTTTGTTACCGCCATCCGATTTTTATACATGTGCAAATACTCGTACACGCTGCATTGTATTTTTTTCCGCACGCGACAAGGAGGGGACAGACGCGAGCCGGAACTCGCCTCTGTCCCCTCCCCCCGTCCCACCCCCCTGGTCGACCCGCATAAAACTTAAAAATATGATAAAATAAAAGATAAAATCAATAAATGAAAACGTGTATAGATAAAATAGATAAAAGACAATAAATAAATAAATAATAATAAGTAAATAAATACAATGGACAAAACACAACAAACATAAGAAGGGGGGCAAAATAAAGGGGAATAAACGATAAAGATAAAATTTATAATATAGAATATAAAATATATATAGAATAAAATGAAGTATTATAAAATAAAAGGTGGGGGGTCGACCAGCAGGTTGCATCTTTGTAGAGGGGGGGAGGGGATTATTGCTCCACCTCGCCCCGCGCGACCTGCCCATCCCGGGGGCACCTTAACGGCCGGCTCCCCTTGGCGGCGGTGGAAGTACTAAGTAGTCCCACCGCCGCCATTACGTCTGCGGCCCCTTACAGGGGGCCGTCGGCCTCGACGGGGTTGCCCCGCCGATGCTAACCTCCTGGCGGTGGGGGGGTCGGCTTCCCTCTCCCTCTCCGCTGCCTCCTTCTGCGTTATCACAATCTCGCAGAAAAAGGCAAACGCTGCCCTTGACCACTCGCTGCCGATCATGTGGTCGACCACGACCGGCAACGAGAGGTCCATCCCAATAACGCCCGATAGGTCTCTGCGCGGCGCCGACCACGCTGGACATTCTTCCAGCGTATGCCGCGCAGAGTCCTGGGCCTCCTCGCAGTGGTGGCACTGCGATCCTCCCAGTGCCAGTTATGAACACACAGTTTGAGGAAACGGCGGTATGCAGGTAATTTAACTTATGCGCATGCATTGCTGCAACTTGTGCTGTATAATGTAGAATTTTTGTTACCGCGCCATCCGATTTTTATACATGTGCAAATACTCGTACTCGCTACATTGTATTTTTTCCGCACGCGACAAGGAGGGGACAGAGGCGAGTTCCGGCTCGCGTCTGTCACCTCCCCCGTCCCACCCCCCCTGGTCGACCCGCATAAAACTTAAAAATATGATAAAATAAAAGATAAAATCAATAAATGAAAACGTGTATAGATAAAATATATAAAATAAAAGTCAATAAATAAATAAATAATAATAAGTAAATAAATACAATGGACAAAACACAACAAACATAAGAAGGGGGGCAAAATAAAGGGGAATAAGAGATAAAGATAAAATTTATAATATAGAATATAAAATATATGTAGAATAAAATGAAATATTATAAAATAAAAGGAGGGGGGTTGACCGGCAGGTCGCATCTTTGTAGAGGCGGGGAGGGGATTATTGCACCACCTCGCCCCCCACGACCTGCCCACCGCGGGGGCGCCTTAACGGCCGGCTCCCCTTGGCGGCGGTGGAAGTACTAAGTAGTCCCACCGCCGCCATTACGTCTGCGGCCCCTCACAGGGGGCCGTCGGCCTCGTCGGGGTTGCCCCGCCGATGCTAACCTCCTGGCGGTGAGGGGGCCGGCTTCCCTCTCCTTCTCCGCTGCCTCCTTCTGCGTTATGACAATCTCGCAGAAGGAGGCAAACGCTGCTCTTGACCTCTCGCTGCCGATCATGTGGTCGACCACGACCGACAACGAGAGGTCCATCCCAATAACGCCCCTTAGGTCACTGCGCGGCGCCGACCACGCTGGACATTCTTCCAGCGTATGCCGCGCAGAGACCTGGGCCTCCTCGCAGTGGTGGAACTGCGATCCTCCCAGTGCCAGTTATGAACACACAGTTTGAGGAAACGGCGGTATGCAGGTAATTTAACTTATGCGCATGCATTGCTGCAACTTGTGCTGTATAATTTAGAATTTTTGTTACCGCGCCATCTGATTTTTATACATGTGCAAATACTCGTACACGCTGCATTGTATTTTTTTCCGCACGCGACAAGGAGGGGACAGACGCGAGCCGGAACTCGCCTCTGTCCCCTCCCCCCGTCCCACCGCCACCCTGGTCGACCCGCATAAAACTTAAAAATATGATAAAATAAAAGATAAAATCAATAAATGAAAACGTGTATAGATGAAATAGATAAAATAAAAGTCAATAAAGAAATAAATAATAATAAGTAAATAAATACAATGGACAAGACACAACAAACATAAGAAGGGGGGGGCAAAATAAAGGGAATAAGAGATAAAGATAAAATTTATAATATAGAATATAAAATATATATAGAATAAAATGAAGTATTATAAAATAAAAGGAGGGGGGTCGACCAGCAGGTTGCATCTTTGTAGATGGGGGGAGGGGATTATTGCTTCACCTCGCCCCCCGCGACCTGCCCATCCCGAGGGCGCCTTAACGGCCGGCTCCCCTTGGCGGCGGTGGAAGTACTAAGTAGTCCCACCGCCGCCATTACGTCTGCGGCCCCTTACAGGGGGCCGTCGGCGTCGTCGGGGTTGCCCCGCCGATGCTAACCTCCTGGCGGTGAGAGGGTCGGCTTCCCTCTCCCTCTCCGCTGCCTCCATCTGCGTTATCACAATCTCGCAGAAGGAGGCAAACGCTGCTCTTGACCTCTCGCTGCCGATCATGTGGTCGACCACGACCGGCAACGAGAGGTCCATCCCAATAACGCCACTTAGGTCACTGCGCGGCGCCGACCACGCTGGACATTCTTCCAGCGTATGCCGTGCAGAGACCTGGGCCTCCTCGCAGTGGTGGAAATGCGATCCTCCCAGTGCCAGTTATGAACACACAGTTTGAGGAAACGGCGGTATGCAGGTAATTTAACTTATGCTCATGCATTGCTGCAACTTGTGCTGTATAATATAGAATTTTTTGTTACCGCCATCCGATTTTTATACATGTGCAAATACTCGTACACGCTGCATTGTATTTTTTTCCGCACGCGACAAGGAGGGGACAGACGCGAGCCGGAACTCGCCTCTGTCCCCTCCCCCCGTCCCACCCCCCTGGTCGACCCGCATAAAACTTAAAAATATGATAAAATAAAAGATAAAATCAATAAATGAAAACGTGTATAGATAAAATAGATAAAAGACAATAAATAAATAAATAATAATAAGTAAATAAATACAATGGACAAAACACAACAAACATAAGAAGGGGGGCAAAATAAAGGGGAATAAACGATAAAGATAAAATTTATAATATAGAATATAAAATATATATAGAATAAAATGAAGTATTATAAAATAAAAGGTGGGGGGTCGACCAGCAGGTTGCATCTTTGTAGAGGGGGGGAGGGGATTATTGCTCCACCTCGCCCCGCGCGACCTGCCCATCCCGGGGGCGCCTTAACGGCCGGCTCCCCTTGGCGGCGGTGGAAGTACTAAGTAGTCCCACCGCCGCCATTACGTCTGCGGCCCCTTACAGGGGGCCGTCGACCTCGACGGGGTTGCCCCGCCGATGCTAACCTCCTGGCGGTGGGGGGGTCGGCTTCCCTCTCCCTCTCCGCTGCCTCCTTCTGCGTTATCACAATCTCGCAGAAAAAGGCAAACGCTGCCCTTGACCACTCGCTGCCGATCATGTGGTCGACCACGACCGGCAACGAGAGGTCCATCCCAATAACGCCCGATAGGTCTCTGCGCGGCGCCGACCACGCTGGACATTCTTCCAGCGTATGCCGCGCAGAGTCCTGGGCCTCCTCGCAGTGGTGGCACTGCGATCCTCCCAGTGCCAGTTATGAACACACAGTTCGAGGAAACGGCGGTATGCAGGTAATTTAACTTATGCGCATGCATTGCTGCAACTTGTGCTGTATAATGTAGAATTTTTGTTACCGCGCCATCCGATTTTTATACATGTGCAAATACTCGTACTCGCTACATTGTATTTTTTCCGCACGCAACAAGGAGGGGACAGAGGCGAGTTCCGGCTCGCGTCTGTCACCTCCCCCGTCCCACCCCCCCCCTGGTCGACCCGCATAAAACTTAAAAATATGATAAAATAAAAGATAAAATCAATAAATGAAAACGTGTATAGATAAAATATATAAAATAAAAGTCAATAAATAAATAAATAATAATAAGTAAATAAATACAATGGACAAAACACAACAAACATAAGAAGGGGGGCAAAATAAAGGGGAAAAAGAGATCAAGATAAAATTTATAATATAGAATATAAGATATATATAGAATAAAATGAACTATTATAAAATAAAAGGAGGGGGGTCGACCGGCAGGTCGCATCTTTGTAGACGGGGGGAGGGGATTATTGCTCCACCTCGCCCCCCGCGACCTGCCCACCCCGGGGGCGCCTTAACGGCCGGCACCCCTTGGCGGCGGTGGAAGTACTAAGTAGTCCCACCGCCGCCATTACGTCTGCGGCCCCTTACAGGGGGCCGTCGGCCTCGACGGGGTTGCCCAGCCGATGCTAACCTCCTGGCGGTGAGAGGGTCGGCTTCCCTCTCCCTCTCCGCTGCCTCCTTCTGCGTTATCACAATCTCGCAGAAGGAGGCAAACGCTGCTCTTGACCTCTCGCTGCCGATCATGTGGTCGACCACGACCGGCAACGAGAGGTCCATCCCAATAACGCCCCTTAGGTCTCTGCGCGGCGCCAACCACGCTGGACATACTTCCAGCGTATGCCGCGCAGAGTCCTGGGCCTCCTCGCAGTGGTGGCACTGCGATCTTCGCAGTGCCAGTTATGAACACACAGTTTGAGGAAACGGCGGTATGCAGGTAATTTAACTTATGCGCATGCATTGTTGCAACTTGTGCTGTATAATTTAGAATTTTTGTTACCGCGCCATCCGATTTTTATACATGTGCAAATACTCGTACACGCTGCATTGTATTTTTTCCGCACGCGACAAGGAGGGGACAGAGGCGAGTTCCGGCTCGCGTCTGTCCCCACCCCCCGTCCCGCCCCCCCTGGTCGACCCGCATAAAGCTTAAAAATATGATAATATAAAAGATAAAATCAATAAATGAAAACGTGTATAGATAAAATAGATAAAATAAAAGTCAATAAAGAAATAAATAATAATAAGTAAATAAATACAATGGACAAGACACAACAAACATAAGAAGGGAGTCAAAATAAAGGGGAATAAGAGATAAAGATAAAATTTATAATATAGAATATAAAATATATGTAGAATAAAATGAAATATTATAAAATAAAAGGAGGGGGGTTGACCGGCAGGTCGCATCTTTGTAGAGGCGGGGAGGGGATTATTGCACCACCTCGCCCCCCACGACCTGCCCACCGCGGGGGCGCCTTAACGGCCGGCTCCCCTTGGCGGCGGTGGAAGTACTAAGTAGTCCCACCGCCGCCATTACGTCTGCGGCCCCTCACAGGGGGCCGTCGGCCTCGTCGGGGTTGCCCCGCCGATGCTAACCTCCTGGCGGTGAGGGGGCCGGCTTCCCTCTCCTTCTCCGCTGCCTCCTTCTGCGTTATGACAATCTCGCAGAAGGAGGCAAACGCTGCTCTTGACCTCTCGCTGCCGATCATGTGGTCGACCACGACCGACAACGAGAGGTCCATCCCAATAACGCCCCTTAGGTCACTGCGCGGCGCCGACCACGCTGGACATTCTTCCAGCGTATGCCGCGCAGAGACCTGGGCCTCCTCGCAGTGGTGGAACTGCGATCCTCCCAGTGCCAGTTATGAACATACAGTTTGAGGAAACGGCGGTATGCAGGTAATTTAACTTATGCGCATGCATTGCTGCAACTTGTGCTGTATAATTTAGAATTTTTGTTACCGCGCCATCTGATTTTTATACATGTGCAAATACTCGTACACGCTGCATTGTATTTTTTTCCGCACGCGACAAGGAGGGGACAGACGCGAGCCGGAACTCGCCTCTGTCCCCTCCCCCCGTCCCACCCCCCTGGTCGACCCGCATAAAACTTAAAAATATGATAAAATAAAAGATAAAATCAATAAATGAAAACGTGTATAGGTAAAATAGATAAAATAAAAGACAATAAATAAATAAATAATAATAAGTAAATAAATACAATGGACAAAACACAACAAACATAAGAAGGGGGGGCAAAATAAAGGGAATAAGAGATAAAGATAAAATTTATAATATAGAATATAAAATATATATAGAATAAAATGAAGTATTATAAAATAAAAGGAGGGGGGTCGACCAGCAGGTTGCATCTATGTAGATGGGGGGAGGGGATTATTGCTTCACCTCGCCCCCCGCGACCTGCCCATCCCGGGGGCGCCTTAACGGCCGGCTCCCCTTGGCGGCGGTGGAAGTACTAAGTAGTCCCACCGCCGCCATTACGTCTGCGGCCCCTTACAGGGGGCCGTCGGCCTCGTCGGGGTTGCCCCGCCGATGCTAACCTCCTGGCGGTGAGAGGGTCGGCTTCCCTCTCCCTCTCCGCTGCCTCCTTCTGCGTTATCACAATCTCGCAGAAGGAGGCAAACGCTGCTCTTGACCTCTCGCTGCCGATCATGTGGTCGACCACGACCGGCAACGAGAGGTCCATCCCAATAACGCCCCTTAGGTCTCTGCGCGGCGCCAACCACGCTGGACATTCTTCCAGCGTATGCCGCGCAGAGTTCTGGGCCTCCTCGCAGTGGTGGCACTGCGATCTTCGCAGTGCCAGTTATGAACACACAGTTTGAGGAAACGGCGGTATGCAGGTAATTTAACTTATGCGCATGCATTGCTGCAACTTGTGCTGTATAATTTAGAATTTTTGTTACCGCGCCATCCGATTTTTATACATGTGCAAATACTCGTACACGCTGCATTGTATTTTTTCCGCACGCGACAAGGAGGGGACAGAGGCGAGTTCCGGCTCGCGTCTGTCCCCTCCCCCCGTCCCGCCCCCCCTGGTCGACCCGCATAAAGCTTAAAAATATGATAATATAAAAGATAAAATCAATAAATGAAAACGTGTATAGATAAAATAGATAAAATAAAAGTCAATAAAGAAATAAACTAGAGGGTTATTGTTGCTCGCTCGCTTCGCTCGCTCGCGAGTAGGGTTGTTTTTGCTCGCTCGCTTCGCGAGCTCGCGGATAGGACTGCTCTTGCGAAAGGGTCAGTGGTACGCATGGCTAGTAGTACCTATAGCTATTAATGTTTTTTTGATTTGGTGTGTGACTCTCCACGAGCCACACAAAGAACTTCCCGATTCGTTAGTTGCAGTATATTATTATCATTATTTTTAGTACGTTTTAAGAAGATTATACGTTTTCAGGGAAATTCAATAGTTTTCTACTTATCAAGATGTTTGCTATATGGCGTCGCCTTAAACGAACATCGTAGACTCGTTGCTCGCTTGGTTCCTTGTTATAGCGTACTGATGTTGCAAAATAAATTGTCTTAATTATTATAGTTTTTCGCAAACGATACGACTCCTCATTATCCGGGTTAGCAGTATTGACCTTGGTTTTCTTCGATACTGTTAATTTAAATTGTCCCAAAATATATAAACCGCTCAATTTTGAAACTCTGCTCAGTGCTACATACAACATGTGTAAAGTTCGTTTTTCTGATGTTTTAAAATTCAAACATACTTTTCTCGTATGTTTGTCCCTGACTTTTATGAATCGTAATCGCTTCAGCAGGAACCACTGGAAATTGACTACGTGTGATTTGATATTTTTCCTCACTCGACATATTTACTTGATTCGATATTTTTATTATTGGTGGCAAATTTTGATGAATATTTGCATTTTTCATATAATCACGATAACGAGTTCTTACTTTCACTCCTACTCTGGCCAATTGAAAATCTAACCACAATATAGACGGAATTTTAGTATTTTCTTGAAAAGTAATAAATTTTAATATTCCGCATGTGTGCTCCATTAACCAATCCGTTTTCAACATTAATGTTATTAATAATTATCATATTGTTTCTATTAATTTTCAATTTAATCTCAGTTAATAATTCGTATTGAACTGATTGTTTTTTTAAAGATTGTAATATAAATTTTTTTTGTACTTTCATCGATATTCTTTGAAAATGTATTCTCGGGAGTAGAGATGATTAACTCACTCTTGCATTGGGATAATTTTCGATTATTGTAAGCGGAAACATTAGCGTAAGGTACAAAAAAAAAATTTTTTTTTAAATTAAAAAAATTTTTTTTAATTTAAGAAAAATGAAAAAAAAATTTTTTTGTGTAATTACGTTTGTTTCTTCGGTGGAAACTTTCCATTCTCTCGTATAAATTGCATTGTAGAATCAACTCCGTTCGAAAAAAACTAAAAATCTAAAAAACTACTTGACCAATATGGACCAAAATCTAATCAGCTCTAAGTTACGACGGGGCACATCGATTGCATCATTCATCATTCTGATCGCGTTGTTACTTTTTCAGAAAACGTTAACGAAAAATTTGATACCATAGAAACAGACATACGCACACACACACACACACACACACACACACACACACACATACGAACATTTTGCTTAAAATAGTCTAGAATGACTGCAATGACCATGAAACGTGAAGATCTGCTAAAAAATCGATTTTCGATTTTCGGGGTCATTACAATAACTTCCCTATAAAATCGGGAAGTTAATAATAATAAGTAAATAAATACAATGGACAAGACACAACAAACATAAGAAGAGAGTCAAAATAAAGGGGAATAAGAGATAAAGATAAAATTTATAATATAGAATATAAAATATATGTAGAATAAAATGAAATATTATAAAATAAAAGGAGGGGGGTTGACCGGCAGGTCGCATCTTTGTAGAGGGGGGGAGGGGATTATTGCTCCACCTCGCCCCGCGCGACCTGCCCATCCCGGTGGCGCCTTAACGGCCGGCTCCCCTTGGCGGCGGTGGAAGTACTAAGTAGTCCCACCGCCGCCATTACGTCTGCGGCCCCTTACAGGGGGCCGTCGGCCTCGTCGGGGTTGCCCCGCCGATGCTAACCTCCTGGCGGTGAGAGGGTCGGCTTCCCTCTCCCTCTCCGCTGCCTCCTTCTGCGTTATCACAATCTCGCAGAAGGAGGCAAACGCTGCTCTTGACCTCTCGCTGCCGATCATGTGGTCGACCACGACCGGCAACGAGAGGTCCATCCCAATAACGCCCCTTAGGTCTCTGCGCGGCGCCAACCACGCTGGACATTCTTCCAGCGTATGCCGCGCAGAGTTCTGGGCCTCCTCGCAGTGGTGGCACTGCGATCTTCGCAGTGCCAGTTATGAACACACAGTTTGAGGAAACGGCGGTATGCAGGTAATTTAACTTATGCGCATGCATTGCTGCAACTTGTGCTGTATAATTTAGAATTTTTGTTACCGCGCCATCCGATTTTTATACATGTGCAAATACTCGTACACGCTGCATTGTATTTTTTCCGCACGCGACAAGGAGGGGACAGAGGCGAGTTCCGGCTCGCGTCTGTCCCCTCCCCCCGTCCCGCCCCCCCTGGTCGACCCGCATAAAGCTTAAAAATATGATAATATAAAAGATAAAATCAATACATGAAAACGTGTATAGATAAAATAGATAAAATAAAAGTCAATAAAGAAATAAACTAGAGGGTTATTGTTGCTCGCTCGCTTCGCTCGCTCGCGAGTAGGGTTGTTTTTGCTCGCTCGCTTCGCGAGCTCGCGGATAGGACTGCTCTTGCGAAAGGGTCAGTGGTACGCATGGCTAGTAGTACCTATAGCTATTAATGTTTTTTTGATTTGGTGTGTGACTCTCCACGAGCCACACAAAGAACTTCCCGATTCGTTAGTTGCAGTATATTATTATCATTATTTTTAGTACGTTTTAAGAAGATTATACGTTTTCAGGGAAATTCAATAGTTTTCTACTTATCAAGATGTTTGCTATATGGCGTCGCCTTAAACGAACATCGTAGACTCGTTGCTCGCTTGGTTCCTTGTTATAGCGTACTGATGTTGCAAAATAAATTGTCTTAATTATTATAGTTTTTCGCAAACGATACGACTCCTCATTATCCGGGTTAGCAGTATTGACCTTGGTTTTCTTCGATACTGTTAATTTAAATTGTCCCAAAATATATAAACCGCTCAATTTTGAAACTCTGCTCAGTGCTACATACAACATGTGTAAAGTTCGTTTTTCTGATGTTTTAAAATTCAAACATACTTTTCTCGTATGTTTGTCCCTGACTTTTATGAATCGTAATCGCTTCAGCAGGAACCACTGGAAATTGACTACGTGTGATTTGATATTTTTCCTCACTCGACATATTTACTTGATTCGATATTTTTATTATTGGTGGCAAATTTTGATGAATATTTGCATTTTTCATATAATCACGATAACGAGTTCTTACTTTCACTCCTACTCTGGCCAATTGAAAATCTAACCACAATATAGACGGAATTTTAGTATTTTCTTGAAAAGTAATAAATTTTAATATTCCGCATGTGTGCTCCATTAACCAATCCGTTTTCAACATTAATGTTATTAATAATTATCATATTGTTTCTATTAATTTTCAATTTAATCTCAGTTAATAATTCGTATTGAACTGATTGTTTTTTTAAAGATTGTAATATAAATTTTTTTTGTACTTTCATCGATATTCTTTGAAAATGTATTCTCGGGAGTAGAGATGATTAACTCACTCTTGCATTGGGATAATTTTCGATTATTGTAAGCGGAAACATTAGCGTAAGGTACAAAAAAAAATTTTTTTTTAAATTAAAAAAATTTTTTTTAATTTAAGAAAAATGAAAAAAAAAATTTTTTGTGTAATTACGTTTGTTTCTTCGGTGGAAACTTTCCATTCTCTCGTATAAATTGCATTGTAGAATCAACTCCGTTCGAAAAAAACTAAAAATCTAAAAAACTACTTGACCAATATGGACCAAAATCTAATCAGCTCTAAGTTACGACGGGGCACATCGATTGCATCATTCATCATTCTGATCGCGTTGTTACTTTTTCAGAAAACGTTAACGAAAAATTTGATACCATAGAAACAGACATACGCACACACACACACACACACACACACACACACACACATACGAACATTTTGCTTAAAATAGTCTAGAATGACTGCAATGACCATGAAACGTGAAGATCTGCTAAAAAATCGATTTTCGATTTTCGGGGTCATTACAATAACTTCCCTACCAAATCGGGAAGTTAATAATAATAAGTAAATAAATACAATGGACAAGACACAACAAACATAAGAAGGGAGTCAAAATAAAGGGGAATAAGAGATAAAGATAAAATTTATAATATAGAATATAAAATATATGTAGAATAAAATGAAATATTATAAAATAAAAGGAGGGGGGTTGACCGGCAGGTCGCATCTTTGTAGAGGCGGGGAGGGGATTATTGCACCACCTCGCCCCCCACGACCTGCCCACCGCGGGGGCGCCTTAACGGCCGGCTCCCCTTGGCGGCGGTGGAAGTACTAAGTAGTCCCACCGCCGCCATTACGTCTGCGGCCCCTCACAGGGGGCCGTCGGCCTCGTCGGGGTTGCCCCGCCGATGCTAACCTCCTGGCGGTGAGGGGGCCGGCTCCCCTCTCCTTCTCCGCTGCCTCCTTCTGCGTTATCACAATCTCGCAGAAGGAGGCAAACGCTGCTCTTGACCTCTCGCTGCCGATCATGTGGTCGACCACGACCGGCAACTAGAGGTCCATCCCAATAACGCCCGTTAGGTCACTGCGCGGCGCCGACCACGCTGGACATTCTTCCAGCGTATGCCGCGCAGAGACCTGGGCCTCCTCGCAGTGGTGGAACTGCGATCCTCCCAGTGCCAGTTATGAACACACAGTTTGAGGAAACCGCGGTATGCAGGTAATTTAACTTATGCGCATGAATTGCTGCAACTTGTGCTGTATAATGTAGAATTTTTGTTACCGCGCCATCCGATTTTTATACATGTGCAAATACTCGTACTCGCTGCATTGTACTTTTTCCGCACGCGACAAGGAGGGGACAGAGGCGAGTTCCGGCTCGCGTCTGTCCCCTCCCCCCGTCCCACCGCCACCCTGGTCGACCCGCATAAAACTTAAAAATATGATAAAATAAAAGATAAAATCAATAAATGAAAACGTGTATAGATGAAATAGATAAAATAAAAGTCAATAAAGAAATAAATAATAATAAGTAAATAAATACAATGGACAAGACACAACAAACATAAGAAGGGGGGGGCAAAATAAAGGGAATAAGAGATAAAGATAAAATTTATAATATAGAATATAAAAATATATAGAATAAAATGAAGTATTATAAAATAAAAGGAGGGGGGTCGACCAGCAGGTTGCATCTTTGTAGATGGGGGGAGGGGATTATTGCTCCACATCGCCCCCCGCGACCTGCCCACCCCGGGGGCGCCTTGACGGCCGGCTCCCCTTGGCGGCGGTGGAAGTACTAAGTAGTCCCACCGCCGCCATTACGTCTGCGGCCCCTCACAGTGGGCCGTCGGCCTCGTCGGGGTTGCCCCGCCGATGCTAACCTCCTGGCGGTGAGGGGGCCGGCTTCCCTCTCCTTCACCGCTGCCTCCTTCTGCGTTATCACAATCTCGCAGAAGGATGCAAACGCTGCTCTTGACCTCTCGCTGCCGATCATGTGGTCGACCACGACCGGCAACTAGAGGTCCATCCCAATAACGCCCGTTAGGTCACTGCGCGGCGCCGACCACGCTGGACATTCTTCCAGCGTATGCCGCGCAGAGACCTGGGCCTCCTCGCAGTGGTGGAACTGCGATCCTCCCAGTGCCAGTTATGAACACACAGTTTGAGGAAACGGCGGTATGCAGGTAATTTAACTTATGCGCATGCATTGCTGCAACTTGTGCTGTATAATGTAGAATTTTTGTTACCGCGCCATCCGATTTTTATACATGTGCAAATACTCGTACTCGCTGCATTGTATTTTTTCCGCACGCGACAAGGAGGGGACAGAGGCGAGTTCCGGCTCGCGTCTGTCCCCTCCCCCCGTCCCACCGCCACCCTGGTCGACCCGCATAAAACTTAAAAATATGATAAAATAAAAGATAAAATCAATAAATGAAAACGTGTATAGATGAAATAGATAAAATAAAAGTCAATAAAGAAATAAATAATAATAAGTAAATAAATACAATGGACAAAACACAACAAACATAAGAAGGGGGGCAAAATAAAGGGGAATAAACGATAAAGATAAAATTTTTCTAATATAGAATATAAAATATATATAGAATAAAATGAAGTATTATAAAATAAAAGGAGGGGGGTCGACCAGCAGGTTGCATCTTTGTAGATGGGGGGAGGGGATTATTGCTTCACCTCGCCCCCCGCGACCTGCCCATCCCGAGGGCGCCTTAACGGCCGGCTCCCCTTGGCGGCGGTGGAAGTACTAAGTAGTCCCACCGCCGCCATTACGTCTGCGGCCCCTTACAGGGGCCCGTCGGCCTCGTCGGGGTTGCCCCGCCGATGCTAACCTCCTGGCGGTGAGAGGGTCGGCTTCCCTCTCCCTCTCCGCTGCCTCCTTCTGCGTTATCACAATCTCGCAGAAAAAGGCAAACGCTGCCCTTGACCACTCGCTGCCGATCATGTGGTCGACCACGACCGGCAACGAGAGGTCCATCCCAATAACGCCCGATAGGTCTCTGCGCGGCGCCGACCACGCTGGACATTCTTCCAGCGTATGCCGCGCAGAGTCCTGGGCCTCCTCGCAGTGGTGGCACTGCGATCCTCCCAGTGCCAGTTATGAACACACAGTTTGAGGAAACGGCGGTATGCAGGTAATTTAACTTATGCGCATGCATTGCTGCAACTTGTGCTGTATAATGTAGAATTTTTGTTACCGCGCCATCCGATTTTTATACATGTGCATATACTCGTACCCGCTGCATTGTATTTTTTCCGCACGCGACAAGGAGGGGACAGAGGCGAGTTCCGGCTCGCGTCTGTCCCCTCCCCCCATCCCACCCCCCCTGGTCAACCCGCATAAAACTTAAAAATATGATAAAATAAAAGATAAAATCAATAGTCAAAACGTGTATAGATGAAATTGATAAAATAAAAGTCAATAAATAAATAAATAATAATAAGTAAATAAATACAATGGACAAGACCTAACAAACATAAGAAGGGGGGGGCAAAATAAAGGGAATAAGAGATAAAGATAAAATTTATAATATAGAATATAAAATATATATAGAATATTATGAAGTATTATAAAATAAAAGGAGGGGGGTCGACCAGCAGGTTGCATCTTTGTAGATGGGGGGAGGGGATTATTGCTTCACCTCGCCCCCCGCGACCTGACAATCCCGGGGGCGCCTTAACGGCCGGCTCCCCTTGGCGGCGGTGGAAGTACTAAGTAGTCCCACCGCCGCCATTACGTCTGCGGCCCCTTACAGGGGGCCGTCGGCCTCGTCGGGGTTGCCCCGCTGATGCTAACCTCCTGGCGGCGAGAGGGTCGGCTTCCCTCTCCCTCTCCGCTGCCTCCTTCTGCGTTATCACAATCTCGCAGAAGGAGGCAAACGCTGCTCTTGACCTCTCGCTGCCGATCATGTGGTCGACCACGACCGGCAACGAGAGGTCCATCCCAATAACGCCCGATAGGTCTCTGCGCGGCGCAGACCACGCTAGTCATTCTTCCAGCGTATGCCGCGCAGAGTCCTGGGCCTCCTCGCAGTGGTGGCACTGCGATCCTCACAGTGCCAGTTATGAACACACAGTTTGAGGAAACGGCGGTATGCAGGTAATTTAACTTATGCGCATGCATTGCTGCAACTTGTGCTGTATAATGTAGAATTTTTGTTACCGCGCCATCCGATTTTTATACATGTGCAAATACTCGTACACGCTGCTTTGTATTTTTTTCCGCACGCGACAAGGAGGGGACAGACGCGAGCCGGAACTCGCCTCTGTCCCCTCCCCCCGTCCCACCCCCTGGTCGACCCGCATAAAACTTAAAAATATGATAAAATAAAAGATAAAATCAATAAATGAAAACGTGTATAGATAAAATAGATAAAATAAAAGACAATAAATAAATAAATATTAATAAGTAAATAAATACAATGGACAAAACACAACAAACATAAGAAGGGGGGCAAAATAAAGGGGAATAAACGATAAAGATAAAATTTTTCTAATATAGAATATAAAATATATATAGAATAAAATGAAGTATTATAAAATAAAAGGTGGGGGGTCGACCAGCAGGTTGCATCTTTGTAGAGGGGGGGAGGGGATTAATGCTCCACCTCGCCCCGCGCGACCTGCCCATCCCGGGGGCGCCTTAACGGCCGGCTCCCCTTGGCGGCGGTGGAAGTACTAAGTAGTCCCACCGCCGCCATTACGTCTGCGGCCCCTTACAGGGGGCCGTCGGCCTCGTAGGGGTTGCCCCGCCGATGCTAACCTTCTGGCGGTGAGGGGGCCGGCTTCCCTCTCCCTCTCCGCTGCCTCCTTCTGGGTTATCACAATCTCGCAGAAGGAGGCAAACGCTGCTCTTGACCTCTCGCTGCCGATCATGTGGTCGACCACGACCGGCAACGAGAGGTCCATCCCAATAACGCCCGTTAGGTCACTGCGCGGCGCCGACCACGCTGGACATTCTTCCAGCGTATGCCGCGCAGAGACCTCTGCCTCCTCGCAGTGGTGGAACTGCGATCCTCCCAGTGCCAGTTATGAACACACAGTTTGAGGAAACGGCGGTATGCAGGTAATTTAACTTATGCGCATGCATTGCTGCAACTTGTGCTGTATAATGTAGAATTTTTGTTACCGCGCCATCCGATTTTTATACATGTGCAAATACTCGTACTCGCTGCATTGTATTTTTTCCGCACGCGACAAGGAGGGGACAGAGGCGAGTTCCGGCTCGCGTCTGTCCCCTCCCCCCGTCCCACCGCCACCCTGGTCGACCCGCATAAAACTTAAAAATATGATAATATAAAAGATAAAATCAATAAATGAAAACGTGTATAGATGAAATAGATAAAATAAAAGTCAATAAAGAAATAAATAATAATAAGTAAATAAATACAATGGACAAGACACAACAAACATAAGAAGGTGGGGGCAAAATAAAGGGAATAAGAGATAAAGATAAAATTTATAATATAGAATATAAAATATATATAGAATAAAATGAAATATTATAAAATAAAAGGAGGGGGGTTGACCGACAGGTCGCATCTTTGTAGAGGCGGGGAGGGGATTAGTGCACTACCTCGCCCCCCACGACCTGCCCACCCCGGGGGCGCCTTAACGGCCAGCCCCCCTTGGCGGCGGTGGAAGTACTAAGTAGTCCCGCCGCCGCCATTACGTCTGCGGCCCCTTACAGGGGCCCGTCGGCCTCGTCGGGGTTGCCCCGCAGATGCTAACCTCCTGGCGGTGAGAGGGTCGGCTTCCCTCTCCCTCTCCGCTGCCTCCATCTGCGTTATCACAATCTCGCAGAAGGAGGCAAACGCTGCTCTTGACCTCTCGCTGCCGATCATGTGGTCGACCACGACCGGCAACGAGAGGTCCATCCCAATAACGCCACTTAGGTCACTGCGCGGCGCCGACCACGCTGGACATTCTTCCAGCGTATGCCGTGCAGAGACCTGGGCCTCCTCGCAGTGGTGGAAATGCGATCCTCCCAGTGCCAGTTATGAACACACAGTTTGAGGAAACGGCGGTATGCAGGTAATTTAACTTATGCTCATGCATTGCTGCAACTTGTGCTGTATAATATAGAATTTTTTGTTACCGCCATCCGATTTTTATACATGTGCAAATACTCGTACTCGCTGCATTGTATTTTTTCCGCACGCGACAAGGAGGGGACAGAGGCGAGTTCCGGCTCGCGTCTGTCCCCTCCCCCCGTCCCACCGCCACCCTGGTCGACCCGCATAAAACTTAAAAATATGATAATATAAAAGATAAAATCAATAAATGAAAACGTGTATAGATGAAATAGATAAAATAAAAGTCAATAAAGAAATAAATAATAATAAGTAAATAAATACAATGGACAAGACACAACAAACATAAGAAGGGGGGGGCAAAATAAAGGGAATAAGAGATAAAGATAAAATTTATAATATAGAATATAAAATATATATAGAATAAAATGAAATATTATAAAATAAAAGGAGGGGGGTTGACCGACAGGTCGCATCTTTGTAGAGGCGGGGAGGGGATTAGTGCACTACCTCGCCCCCCACGACCTGCCCACCCCGGGGGCGCCTTAACGGCCAGCCCCCCTTGGCGGCGGTGGAAGTACTAAGTAGTCCCGCCGCCGCCATTACGTCTGCGGCCCCTTACAGGGGCCCGTCGGCCTCGTCGGGGTTGCCCCGCCGATGCTAACCTCCTGGCGGTGAGAGGGTCGGCTTCCCTCTCCCTCTCCGCTGCCTCCATCTGCGTTATCACAATCTCGCAGAAGGAGGCAAACGCTGCTCTTGACCTCTCGCTGCCGATCATGTGGTCGACCACGACCGGCAACGAGAGGTCCATCCCAATAACGCCACTTAGGTCACTGCGCGGCGCCGACCACGCTGGACATTCTTCCGGCGTATGCCGTGCAGAGACCTGGGCCTCCTCGCAGTGGTGGAAATGCGATCCTCCCAGTGCCAGTTATGAACACACAGTTTGAGGAAACGGCGGTATGCAGGTAATTTAACTTATGCTCATGCATTGCTGCAACTTGTGCTGTATAATATAGAATTTTTTGTTACCGCCATCCGATTTTTATACATGTGCAAATACTCGTACACGCTGCATTGTATTTTTTTCCGCACGCGACAAGGAGGGGACAGACGCGAGCCGGAACTCGCCTCTGTCCCCTCCCCCCGTCCCACCCCCCGGTCGACCCGCATAAAACTTAAAAATATGATAAAATAAAAGATAAAATCAATAAATGAAAACGTGTATAGATAAAATAGATAAAATAAAAGACAATAAGTAAATAAATAATAATAAGTAAATAAATACAATGGACAAAACACAACAAACATAAGAAGGGGGGCAAAATAAAGGGGAATAAACGATAAAGATAAAATTTATAATATAGAATATAAAATATATATAGAATAAAATGAACTATTATAAAATAAAAGGAGGGAGGTCGACCGGCAGGTCGCATCTTTGTAGAGGGGGGGAGGGGATTATTGCTCCACCTCGCCCCCCGCGACCTGCCCACCCCGGGGGCGCCTTAACGGCCGGCACCCCTTGGCGGCGGTGGAAGTACTAAGTAGTCCCACCGCCGCCATTACGTCTGCGGCCCCTTACAGGGGGCCGTCGGCCTCGACGGGGTTGCCCAGCCGATGCTAACCTCCTGGTGGCGGGGGGGTCGGCTTCCCTCTCCCTCTCCGCTGCCTCCTTCTGGGTTATCACAATCTCGCAGAAGGAGGCAAACGCTGCTCTTGACCTCTCGCTGCCGATCATGTGGTCGACCACGACCCGCAACGAGAGGTCCATCCCAATAACGCCACTTAGGTCACTGCGCGGCGCCGACCACGCTGGACATTCTTCCAGCGTATGCCGTGCAGAGACCTGGGCCTCCTCGCAGTGGTGGAAATGCGATCCTCCCAGTGCCAGTTATGTACACACAGTTTGAGGAAACGGCGGTATGCAGGTAATTTAACTTATGCTCATGCATTGCTGCAACTTGTGCTGTATAATATAGAATTTTTTGTTACCGCCATCCGATTTTTATACATGTGCAAATACTCGTACACGCTGCATTGTATTTTTTTCCGCACGCGACAAGGAGGGGACAGAGGCGAGTTCCGGCTCGCGTCTGTCCCCTCCCCCCGTCCCACCGCCACCCTGGTCGACCCGCATAAAACTTAAAAATATGATAAAATAAAAGATAAAATCAATAAATGAAAACGTGTATAGATAAAATAGATAAAATAAAAGACAATAAGTAAATAAATAATAATAAGTAAATAAATACAATGGACAAAACACAACAAACATAAGAAGGGGGGCAAAATAAAGGGGAATAAACGATAAAGATAAAATTTATAATATAGAATATAAAATATATATAGAATAAAATGAAGTATTATAAAATAAAAGGTGGGGGGCCGACCAGCAGGTTGCATCTTTGTAGAGGGGGGGAGGGGATTATTGCTCCACCTCGCCCCGCGCGACCTGCCCATCCCGGGGGCGCCTTAACGGCCAGCCCCCCTTGGCGGCGGTGGAAGTACTAAGTAGTCCCGCCGCCGCCATTACGTCTGCGGCCCCTTACAGGGGCCCGTCGGCCTCGTCGGGGTTGCCCCGCAGATGCTAACCTCCTGGCGGTGAGAGGGTCGGCTTCCCTCTCCCTCTCCGCTGCCTCCATCTGCGTTATCACAATCTCGCAGAAGGAGGCAAACGCTGCTCTTGACCTCTCGCTGCCGATCATGTGGTCGACCACGACCGGCAACGAGAGGTCCATCCCAATAACGCCACTTAGGTCACTGCGCGGCGCCGACCACGCTGGACATTCTTCCAGCGTATGCCGTGCAGAGACCTGGGCCTCCTCGCAGTGGTGGAAATGCGATCCTCCCAGTGCCAGTTATGAACACACAGTTTGAGGAAACGGCGGTATGCAGGTAATTTAACTTATGCTCATGCATTGCTGCAACTTGTGCTGTATAATATAGAATTTTTTGTTACCGCCATCCGATTTTTATACATGTGCAAATACTCGTACTCGCTGCATTGTATTTTTTCCGCACGCGACAAGGAGGGGACAGAGGCGAGTTCCGGCTCGCGTCTGTCCCCTCCCCCCGTCCCACCGCCACCCTGGTCGACCCGCATAAAACTTAAAAATATGATAATATAAAAGATAAAATCAATAAATGAAAACGTGTATAGATGAAATAGATAAAATAAAAGTCAATAAAGAAATAAATAATAATAAGTAAATAAATACAATGGACAAGACACAACAAACATAAGAAGGGGGGGGCAAAATAAAGGGAATAAGAGATAAAGATAAAATTTATAATATAGAATATAAAATATATATAGAATAAAATGAAATATTATAAAATAAAAGGAGGGGGGTTGACCGACAGGTCGCATCTTTGTAGAGGCGGGGAGGGGATTAGTGCACTACCTCGCCCCCCACGACCTGCCCACCCCGGGGGCGCCTTAACGGCCAGCCCCCCTTGGCGGCGGTGGAAGTACTAAGTAGTCCCGCCGCCGCCATTACGTCTGCGGCCCCTTACAGGGGCCCGTCGGCCTCGTCGGGGTTGCCCCGCCGATGCTAACCTCCTGGCGGTGAGAGGGTCGGCTTCCCTCTCCCTCTCCGCTGCCTCCATCTGCGTTATCACAATCTCGCAGAAGGAGGCAAACGCTGCTCTTGACCTCTCGCTGCCGATCATGTGGTCGACCACGACCGGCAACGAGAGGTCCATCCCAATAACGCCACTTAGGTCACTGCGCGGCGCCGACCACGCTGGACATTCTTCCGGCGTATGCCGTGCAGAGACCTGGGCCTCCTCGCAGTGGTGGAAATGCGATCCTCCCAGTGCCAGTTATGAACACACAGTTTGAGGAAACGGCGGTATGCAGGTAATTTAACTTATGCTCATGCATTGCTGCAACTTGTGCTGTATAATATAGAATTTTTTGTTACCGCCATCCGATTTTTATACATGTGCAAATACTCGTACACGCTGCATTGTATTTTTTTCCGCACGCGACAAGGAGGGGACAGACGCGAGCCGGAACTCGCCTCTGTCCCCTCCCCCCGTCCCACCCCCCGGTCGACCCGCATAAAACTTAAAAATATGATAAAATAAAAGATAAAATCAATAAATGAAAACGTGTATAGATAAAATAGATAAAATAAAAGACAATAAGTAAATAAATAATAATAAGTAAATAAATACAATGGACAAAACACAACAAACATAAGAAGGGGGGCAAAATAAAGGGGAATAAACGATAAAGATAAAATTTATAATATAGAATATAAAATATATATAGAATAAAATGAACTATTATAAAATAAAAGGAGGGAGGTCGACCGGCAGGTCGCATCTTTGTAGAGGGGGGGAGGGGATTATTGCTCCACCTCGCCCCCCGCGACCTGCCCACCCCGGGGGCGCCTTAACGGCCGGCACCCCTTGGCGGCGGTGGAAGTACTAAGTAGTCCCACCGCCGCCATTACGTCTGCGGCCCCTTACAGGGGGCCGTCGGCCTCGACGGGGTTGCCCAGCCGATGCTAACCTCCTGGTGGCGGGGGGGTCGGCTTCCCTCTCCCTCTCCGCTGCCTCCTTCTGGGTTATCACAATCTCGCAGAAGGAGGCAAACGCTGCTCTTGACCTCTCGCTGCCGATCATGTGGTCGACCACGACCCGCAACGAGAGGTCCATCCCAATAACGCCACTTAGGTCACTGCGCGGCGCCGACCACGCTGGACATTCTTCCAGCGTATGCCGTGCAGAGACCTGGGCCTCCTCGCAGTGGTGGAAATGCGATCCTCCCAGTGCCAGTTATGTACACACAGTTTGAGGAAACGGCGGTATGCAGGTAATTTAACTTATGCTCATGCATTGCTGCAACTTGTGCTGTATAATATAGAATTTTTTGTTACCGCCATCCGATTTTTATACATGTGCAAATACTCGTACACGCTGCATTGTATTTTTTTCCGCACGCGACAAGGAGGGGACAGAGGCGAGTTCCGGCTCGCGTCTGTCCCCTCCCCCCGTCCCACCGCCACCCTGGTCGACCCGCATAAAACTTAAAAATATGATAAAATAAAAGATAAAATCAATAAATGAAAACGTGTATAGATAAAATAGATAAAATAAAAGACAATAAGTAAATAAATAATAATAAGTAAATAAATACAATGGACAAAACACAACAAACA
This sequence comes from Lasioglossum baleicum, assembly GCF_051020765.1. Classification (NCBI taxonomy): domain Eukaryota; kingdom Metazoa; phylum Arthropoda; class Insecta; order Hymenoptera; family Halictidae; genus Lasioglossum; species Lasioglossum baleicum. The sequence goes on from NW_027469123.1 coordinate 571,232, forward strand.
TAAGAAGGGGGGCAAAATAAAGGGGAATAAACGATAAAGATAAAATTTATAATATAGAATATAAAATATATATAGAATAAAATGAAGTATTATAAAATAAAAGGTGGGGGGCCGACCAGCAGGTTGCATCTTTGTAGAGGGGGGGAGGGGATTATTGCTCCACCTCGCCCCGCGCGACCTGCCCATCCCGGGGGCGCCTTAACGGCCGGCTCCCCTTGGCGGCGGTGGAAGTACTAAGTAGTCCCACCGCCGCCATTACGTCTGCGGCCCCTTACAGGGGGCCGTCGGCCTCGACGGGGTTGCCCCGCCGATGCTAACCTCCTGGCGGTGAGAGGGTCGGCTTCCCTCTCCCTCTCCGCTGCCTCCATCTGCGTTATCACAATCTCGCAGAAGGAGGCAAACGCTGCTCTTGACCTCTCGCTGCCGATCATGTGGTCGACCACGACCGGCAACGAGAGGTCCATCCCAATAACGCCACTTAGGTCACTGCGCGGCGCCGACCACGCTGGACATTCTTCCGGCGTATGCCGTGCAGAGACCTGGGCCTCCTCGCAGTGGTGGAAATGCGATCCTCCCAGTGCCAGTTATGAACACACAGTTTGAGGAAACGGCGGTATGCAGGTAATTTAACTTATGCTCATGCATTGCTGCAACTTGTGCTGTATAATATAGAATTTTTTGTTACCGCCATCCGATTTTTATACATGTGCAAATACTCGTACACGCTGCATTGTATTTTTTTCCGCACGCGACAAGGAGGGGACAGACGCGAGCCGGAACTCGCCTCTGTCCCCTCCCCCCGTCCCACCCCCCGGTCGACCCGCATAAAACTTAAAAATATGATAAAATAAAAGATAAAATCAATAAATGAAAACGTGTATAGATAAAATAGATAAAATAAAAGACAATAAGTAAATAAATAATAATAAGTAAATAAATACAATGGACAAAACACAACAAACATAAGAAGGGGGGCAAAATAAAGGGGAATAAACGATAAAGATAAAATTTATAATATAGAATATAAAATATATATAGAATAAAATGAACTATTATAAAATAAAAGGAGGGAGGTCGACCGGCAGGTCGCATCTTTGTAGAGGGGGGGAGGGGATTATTGCTCCACCTCGCCCCCCGCGACCTGCCCACCCCGGGGGCGCCTTAACGGCCGGCACCCCTTGGCGGCGGTGGAAGTACTAAGTAGTCCCACCGCCGCCATTACGTCTGCGGCCCCTTACAGGGGGCCGTCGGCCTCGACGGGGTTGCCCAGCCGATGCTAACCTCCTGGTGGCGGGGGGGTCGGCTTCCCTCTCCCTCTCCGCTGCCTCCTTCTGGGTTATCACAATCTCGCAGAAGGAGGCAAACGCTGCTCTTGACCTCTCGCTGCCGATCATGTGGTCGACCACGACCCGCAACGAGAGGTCCATCCCAATAACGCCACTTAGGTCACTGCGCGGCGCCGACCACGCTGGACATTCTTCCAGCGTATGCCGTGCAGAGACCTGGGCCTCCTCGCAGTGGTGGAAATGCGATCCTCCCAGTGCCAGTTATGTACACACAGTTTGAGGAAACGGCGGTATGCAGGTAATTTAACTTATGCTCATGCATTGCTGCAACTTGTGCTGTATAATATAGAATTTTTTGTTACCGCCATCCGATTTTTATACATGTGCAAATACTCGTACACGCTGCATTGTATTTTTTTCCGCACGCGACAAGGAGGGGACAGAGGCGAGTTCCGGCTCGCGTCTGTCCCCTCCCCCCGTCCCACCGCCACCCTGGTCGACCCGCATAAAACTTAAAAATATGATAAAATAAAAGATAAAATCAATAAATGAAAACGTGTATAGATAAAATAGATAAAATAAAAGACAATAAGTAAATAAATAATAATAAGTAAATAAATACAATGGACAAAACACAACAAACATAAGAAGGGGGGCAAAATAAAGGGGAATAAACGATAAAGATAAAATTTATAATATAGAATATAAAATATATATAGAATAAAATGAAGTATTATAAAATAAAAGGTGGGGGGCCGACCAGCAGGTTGCATCTTTGTAGAGGGGGGGAGGGGATTATTGCTCCACCTCGCCCCGCGCGACCTGCCCATCCCGGGGGCGCCTTAACGGCCGGCTCCCCTTGGCGGCGGTGGAAGTACTAAGTAGTCCCACCGCCGCCATTACGTCTGCGGCCCCTTACAGGGGGCCGTCGGCCTCGACGGGGTTGCCCCGCCGATGCTAACCTCCTGGCGGTGGGGGGATCGGCTTCCCTCTCCCTCTCCGCTGCCTCCTTCTGCGTTATCACAATCTCGCAGACAAAGGCAAACGCTGCCCTTGACCACTCGCTGCCGATCATGTGGTCGACCACGACCGGCAACGAGAGGTCCATCCCAATAACGCCCAATAGGTCTCTGCGCGGCGCCGACCACGCTGGACATTCTTCCAGCGTATGCCGCGCAGAGTCCTGGGCCTCCTCGCAGTGGTGGCACTGCGATCTTCGCAGTGCCAGTTATGAACACACAGTTTGAGGAAACGGCGGTATGCAGGTAATTTAACTTATGCGCATGCATTGCTGCAACTTGTGCTGTATAATTTAGAATTTTTGTTACCGCGCCATCCGATTTTTATACATGTGCAAATACTCGTACACGCTGCATTGTATTTTTTCCGCACGCGACAAGGAGGGGACAGAGGCGAGTTCCGGCTCGCGTCTGTCCCCTCCCCCCGTCCCGCCCCCCCTGGTCGACCCGCATAAAGCTTAAAAATATGATAATATAAAAGATAAAATCAATAAATGAAAACGTGTATAGATAAAATATATAAAATAAAAGTCAATAAATAAATAAATAATAATAAGTAAATAAATACAATGGACAAAACACAACAAACATAAGAAGGGGGGCAAAATAAAGGGGAAAAAGAGATCAAGATAAAATTTATAATATAGAATATAAAATATATATAGAATAAAATGAACTATTATAAAATAAAAGGAGGGGGGTCGACCGGCAGGTCGCATCTTTGTAGACGGGGGGAGGGGATTATTGCTCTACCTCGCCCCCCGCGACCTGCCCACCCCGGGGGCGCCTTAACGGCCGGCACCCCTTGGCGGCGGTGGAAGTACTAAGTAGTCCCACCGCCGCCATTACGTCTGCGGCCCCTTACAGGGGGCCGTCGTCCTCGACGGGGTTGCCCAGCCGATGCTAACCTCCTGGCGGTGAGAGGGTCGGCTTCCCTCTCCCTCTCCGCTGCCTCCTTCTGCGTTATCACAATCTCGCAGAAGGAGGCAAACGCTGCTCTTGACCTCTCGCTGCCGATCATGTGGTCGACCACGACCGGCAACGAGAGGTCCATCCCAATAACGCCCCTTAGGTCTCTGCGCGGCGCCAACCACGCTGGACATACTTCCAGCGTATGCCGCGCAGAGTCCTGGGCCTCCTCGCAGTGGTGGCACTGCGATCTTCGCAGTGCCAGTTATGAACACACAGTTTGAGGAAACGGCGGTATGCAGGTAATTTAACTTATGCGCATGCATTGCTGCAACTTGTGCTGTATAATTTAGAATTTTTGTTACCGCGCCATCCGATTTTTATACATGTGCAAATACTCGTACACGCTGCATTGTATTTTTTCCGCACGCGACAAGGAGGGGACAGAGGCGAGTTCCGGCTCGCGTCTGTCCCCTCCCCCCGTCCCGCCCCCCCTGGTCGACCCGCATAAAGCTTAAAAATATGATAATATAAAAGATAAAATCAATAAATGAAAACGTGTATAGATAAAATAGATAAAATAAAAGTCAATAAAGAAATAAATAATAATAAGTAAATAAATACAATGGACAAGACACAACAAACATAAGAAGGGAGTCAAAATAAAGGGGAATAAGAGATAAAGATAAAATTTATAATATAGAATATAAAATATATGTAGAATAAAATGAAATATTATAAAATAAAAGGAGGGGGGTTGACCGGCAGGTCGCATCTTTGTAGAGGCGGGGAGGGGATTATTGCACCACCTCGCCCCCCACGACCTGCCCACCGCGGGGGCGCCTTAACGGCCGGCTCCCCTTGGCGGCGGTGGAAGTACTAAGTAGTCCCACCGCCGCCATTACGTCTGCGGCCCCTCACAGGGGGCCGTCGGCCTCGTCGGGGTTGCCCCGCCGATGCTAACCTCCTGGCGGTGAGGGGGCCGGCTTCCCTCTCCTTCTCCGCTGCCTCCTTCTGCGTTATGACAATCTCGCAGAAGGAGGCAAACGCTGCTCTTGACCTCTCGCTGCCGATCATGTGGTCGACCACGACCGACAACGAGAGGTCCATCCCAATAACGCCCCTTAGGTCACTGCGCGGCGCCGACCACGCTGGACATTCTTCCAGCGTATGCCGCGCAGAGACCTGGGCCTCCTCGCAGTGGTGGAACTGCGATCCTCCCAGTGCCAGTTATGAACACACAGTTTGAGGAAACGGCGGTATGCAGGTAATTTAACTTATGCGCATGCATTGCTGCAACTTGTGCTGTATAATTTAGAATTTTTGTTACCGCGCCATCTGATTTTTATACATGTGCAAATACTCGTACACGCTGCATTGTATTTTTTTCCGCACGCGACAAGGAGGGGACAGACGCGAGCCGGAACTCGCCTCTGTCCCCTCCCCCCGTCCCACCCCCCTGGTCGACCCGCATAAAACTTAAAAATATGATAAAATAAAAGATAAAATCAATAAATGAAAACGTGTATAGGTAAAATAGATAAAATAAAAGACAATAAATAAATAAATAATAATAAGTAAATAAATACAATGGACAAAACACAACAAACATAAGAAGGGGGGGGCAAAATAAAGGGAATAAGAGATAAAGATAAAATTTATAATATAGAATATAAAATATATATAGAATAAAATGAAGTATTATAAAATAAAAGGAGGGGGGTCGACCAGCAGGTTGCATCTATGTAGATGGGGGGAGGGGATTATTGCTTCACCTCGCCCCCCGCGACCTGCCCATCCCGGGGGCGCCTTAACGGCCGGCTCCCCTTGGCGGCGGTGGAAGTACTAAGTAGTCCCACCGCCGCCATTACGTCTGCGGCCCCTTACAGGGGGCCGTCGGCCTCGTCGGGGTTGCCCCGCCGATGCTAACCTCCTGGCGGTGAGAGGGTCGGCTTCCCTCTCCCTCTCCGCTGCCTCCTTCTGCGTTATCACAATCTCGCAGAAGGAGGCAAACGCTGCTCTTGACCTCTCGCTGCCGATCATGTGGTCGACCACGACCGGCAACGAGAGGTCCATCCCAATAACGCCCCTTAGGTCTCTGCGCGGCGCCAACCACGCTGGACATTCTTCCAGCGTATGCCGCGCAGAGTTCTGGGCCTCCTCGCAGTGGTGGCACTGCGATCTTCGCAGTGCCAGTTATGAACACACAGTTTGAGGAAACGGCGGTATGCAGGTAATTTAACTTATGCGCATGCATTGCTGCAACTTGTGCTGTATAATTTAGAATTTTTGTTACCGCGCCATCCGATTTTTATACATGTGCAAATACTCGTACACGCTGCATTGTATTTTTTCCGCACGCGACAAGGAGGGGACAGAGGCGAGTTCCGGCTCGCGTCTGTCCCCTCCCCCCGTCCCGCCCCCCCTGGTCGACCCGCATAAAGCTTAAAAATATGATAATATAAAAGATAAAATCAATAAATGAAAACGTGTATAGATAAAATAGATAAAATAAAAGTCAATAAAGAAATAAACTAGAGGGTTATTGTTGCTCGCTCGCTTCGCTCGCTCGCGAGTAGGGTTGTTTTTGCTCGCTCGCTTCGCGAGCTCGCGGATAGGACTGCTCTTGCGAAAGGGTCAGTGGTACGCATGGCTAGTAGTACCTATAGCTATTAATGTTTTTTTGATTTGGTGTGTGACTCTCCACGAGCCACACAAAGAACTTCCCGATTCGTTAGTTGCAGTATATTATTATCATTATTTTTAGTACGTTTTAAGAAGATTATACGTTTTCAGGGAAATTCAATAGTTTTCTACTTATCAAGATGTTTGCTATATGGCGTCGCCTTAAACGAACATCGTAGACTCGTTGCTCGCTTGGTTCCTTGTTATAGCGTACTGATGTTGCAAAATAAATTGTCTTAATTATTATAGTTTTTCGCAAACGATACGACTCCTCATTATCCGGGTTAGCAGTATTGACCTTGGTTTTCTTCGATACTGTTAATTTAAATTGTCCCAAAATATATAAACCGCTCAATTTTGAAACTCTGCTCAGTGCTACATACAACATGTGTAAAGTTCGTTTTTCTGATGTTTTAAAATTCAAACATACTTTTCTCGTATGTTTGTCCCTGACTTTTATGAATCGTAATCGCTTCAGCAGGAACCACTGGAAATTGACTACGTGTGATTTGATATTTTTCCTCACTCGACATATTTACTTGATTCGATATTTTTATTATTGGTGGCAAATTTTGATGAATATTTGCATTTTTCATATAATCACGATAACGAGTTCTTACTTTCACTCCTACTCTGGCCAATTGAAAATCTAACCACAATATAGACGGAATTTTAGTATTTTCTTGAAAAGTAATAAATTTTAATATTCCGCATGTGTGCTCCATTAACCAATCCGTTTTCAACATTAATGTTATTAATAATTATCATATTGTTTCTATTAATTTTCAATTTAATCTCAGTTAATAATTCGTATTGAACTGATTGTTTTTTTAAAGATTGTAATATAAATTTTTTTTGTACTTTCATCGATATTCTTTGAAAATGTATTCTCGGGAGTAGAGATGATTAACTCACTCTTGCATTGGGATAATTTTCGATTATTGTAAGCGGAAACATTAGCGTAAGGTACAAAAAAAAAATTTTTTTTTAAATTAAAAAATTTTTTTTTAATTTAAGAAAAATGAAAAAAAAATTTTTTTGTGTAATTACGTTTGTTTCTTCGGTGGAAACTTTCCATTCTCTCGTATAAATTGCATTGTAGAATCAACTCCGTTCGAAAAAAACTAAAAATCTAAAAAACTACTTGACCAATATGGACCAAAATCTAATCAGCTCTAAGTTACGACGGGGCACATCGATTGCATCATTCATCATTCTGATCGCGTTGTTACTTTTTCAGAAAACGTTAACGAAAAATTTGATACCATAGAAACAGACATACGCACACACACACACACACACACACACACACACACACACACACACATACGAACATTTTGCTTAAAATAGTCTAGAATGACTGCAATGACCATGAAACGTGAAGATCTGCTAAAAAATCGATTTTCGATTTTCGGGGTCATTACAATAACTTCCCTATAAAATCGGGAAGTTAATAATAATAAGTAAATAAATACAATTTACAAGACACAACAAACATAAGAAGGGAGTCAAAATAAAGGGGAATAAGAGATAAAGATAAAATTTATAATATAGAATATAAAATATATGTAGAATAAAATGAAATATTATAAAATAAAAGGAGGGGGGTTGACCGGCAGGTCGCATCTTTGTAGAGGCGGGGAGGGGATTATTGCACCACCTCGCCCCCCACGACCTGCCCACCGCGGGGGCGCCTTAACGGCCGGCTCCCCTTGGCGGCGGTGGAAGTACTAAGTAGTCCCACCGCCGCCATTACGTCTGCGGCCCCTCACAGGGGGCCGTCGGCCTCGTCGGGGTTGCCCCGCCGATGCTAACCTCCTGGCGGTGAGGGGGCCGGCTTCCCTCTCCTTCTCCGCTGCCTCCTTCTGCGTTATCACAATCTCGCAGAAGGAGGCAAACGCTGCTCTTGACCTCTCGCTGCCGATCATGTGGTCGACCACGACCGGCAACTAGAGGTCCATCCCAATAACGCCCGTTAGGTCACTGCGCGGCGCCGACCACGCTGGACATTCTTCCAGCGTATGCCGCGCAGAGACCTGGGCCTCCTCGCAGTGGTGGAACTGCGATCCTCCCAGTGCCAGTTATGAACACACAGTTTGAGGAAACGGCGGTATGCAGGTAATTTAACTTATGCGCATGAATTGCTGCAACTTGTGCTGTATAATGTAGAATTTTTGTTACCGCGCCATCCGATTTTTATACATGTGCAAATACTCGTACTCGCTGCATTGTACTTTTTCCGCACGCGACAAGGAGGGGACAGAGGCGAGTTCCGGCTCGCGTCTGTCCCCTCCCCCCGTCCCACCGCCACCCTGGTCGACCCGCATAAAACTTAAAAATATGATAAAATAAAAGATAAAATCAATAAATGAAAACGTGTATAGATGAAATAGATAAAATAAAAGTCAATAAAGAAATAAATAATAATAAGTAAATAAATACAATGGACAAGACACAACAAACATAAGAAGGGGGGGGGCAAAATAAAGGGAATAAGAGATAAAGATAAAATTTATAATATAGAATATAAAATATATATAGAATAAAATGAAGTATTATAAAATAAAAGGAGGGGGGTCGACCAGCAGGTTGCATCTTTGTAGATGGGGGGAGGGGATTATTGCTTCACCTCGCCCCCCGCGACCTGCCCATCCCGAGGGCGCCTTAACGGCCGGCTCCCCTTGGCGGCGGTGGAAGTACTAAGTAGTCCCACCGCCGCCATTACGTCTGCGGCCCCTTACAGGGGCCCGTCGGCGTCGTCGGGGTTGCCCCGCCGATGCTAACCTCCTGGCGGTGAGAGGGTCGGCTTCCCTCTCCCTCTCCGCTGCCTCCATCTGCGTTATCACAATCTCGCAGAAGGAGGCAAACGCTGCTCTTGACCTCTCGCTGCCGATCATGTGGTCGACCACGACCGGCAACGAGAGGTCCATCCCAATAACGCCACTTAGGTCACTGCGCGGCGCCGACCACGCTGGACATTCTTCCAGCGTATGCCGTGCAGAGACCTGGGCCTCCTCGCAGTGGTGGAAATGCGATCCTCCCAGTGCCAGTTATGAACACACAGTTTGAGGAAACGGCGGTATGCAGGTAATTTAACTTATGCTCATGCATTGCTGCAACTTGTGCTGTATAATATAGAATTTTTTGTTACCGCCATCCGATTTTTATACATGTGCAAATACTCGTACACGCTGCATTGTATTTTTTTCCGCACGCGACAAGGAGGGGACAGACGCGAGCCGGAACTCGCCTCTGTCCCCTCCCCCCGTCCCACCCCCCTGGTCGACCCGCATAAAACTTAAAAATATGATAAAATAAAAGATAAAATCAATAAATGAAAACGTGTATAGATAAAATAGATAAAATAAAAGACAATAAATAAATAAATAATAATAAGTAAATAAATACAATGGACAAAACACAACAAACATAAGAAGGGGGGCAAAATAAAGGGGAATAAACGATAAAGATAAAATTTATAATATAGAATATAAAATATATATAGAATAAAATGAAGTATTATAAAATAAAAGGTGGGGGGTCGACCAGCAGGTTGCATCTTTGTAGAGGGGGGGAGGGGATTATTGCTCCACCTCGCCCCGCGCGACCTGCCCATCCCGGGGGCGCCTTAACGGCCGGCTCCCCTTGGCGGCGGTGGAAGTACTAAGTAGTCCCACCGCCGCCATTACGTCTGCGGCCCCTTACAGGGGGCCGTCGGCCTCGACGGGGTTGCCCCGCCGATGCTAACCTCCTGGCGGTGGGGGGGTCGGCTTCCCTCTCCCTCTCCGCTGCCTCCTTCTGCGTTATCACAATCTCGCAGAAAAAGGCAAACGCTGCCCTTGACCACTCGCTGCCGATCATGTGGTCGACCACGACCGGCAACGAGAGGTCCATCCCAATAACGCCCGATAGGTCTCTGCGCGGCGCCGACCACGCTGGACATTCTTCCAGCGTATGCCGCGCAGAGTCCTGGGCCTCCTCGCAGTGGTGGCACTGCGATCCTCCCAGTGCCAGTTATGAACACACAGTTTGAGGAAACGGCGGTATGCAGGTAATTTAACTTATGCGCATGCATTGCTGCAACTTGTGCTGTATAATGTAGAATTTTTGTTACCGCGCCATCCGAGTTTTATACATGTGCAAATACTCGTACTCGCTACATTGTATTTTTTCCGCACGCGACAAGGAGGGGACAGAGGCGAGTTCCGGCTCGCGTCTGTCACCTCCCCCGTCCCACCCCCCCTGGTCGACCCGCATAAAACTTAAAAATATGATAAAATAAAAGATAAAATCAATAAATGAAAACGTGTATAGATAAAATATATAAAATAAAAGTCAATAAATAAATAAATAATAATAAGTAAATAAATACAATGGACAAAACACAACAAACATAAGAAGGGGGGCAAAATAAAGGGGAAAAAGAGATCAAGATAAAATTTATAATATATAATATAAAATATATATAGAATAAAATGAACTATTATAAAATAAAAAGAGGGGGGTCGACCGGCAGGTCGCATCTTTGTAGACGGGGGGAGGGGATTATTGCTCCACCTCGCCCCCCGCGACCTGCCCACCCCGGGGGCGCCTTAACGGCCGGCACCCCTTGGCGGCGGTGGAAGTACTAAGTAGTCCCACCGCCGCCATTACGTCTGCGGCCCCTTACAGGGGGCCGTCGGCCTCGACGGGGTTGCCCAGCCGATGCTAACCTCCTGGCGGTGAGAGGGTCGGCTTCCCTCTCCCTCTCCGCTGCCTCCTTCTGCGTTATCACAATCTCGCAGAAGGAGGCAAACGCTGCTCTTGACCTCTCGCTGCCGATCATGTGGTCGACCACGACCGGCAACGAGAGGTCCATCCCAATAACGCCCCTTAGGTCTCTGCGCGGCGCCAACCACGCTGGACATTCTTCCAGCGTATGCCGCGCAGAGACCTGGGCCTCCTCGCAGTGGTGGAAATGCGATCCTCCCAGTGCCAGTTATGAACACACAGTTTGAGGAAACGGCGGTATGCAGGTAATTTAACTTATGCGCATGCATTGCTGCAACTTGTGCTGTATAATTTAGAATTTTTGTTACCGCGCCATCCGATTTTTATACATGTGCAAATACTCGTACACGCTGCATTGTATTTTTTTCCGCACGCGACAAGGAGGGGACAGACGCGAGCCGGAACTCGCCTCTGTCCCCTCCCCCCGTCCCACCCCCCTGGTCGACCCGCATAAAACTTAAAAATATGATAAAATAAAAGATAAAATCAATAAATGAAAACGTGTATAGATAAAATAGATAAAATAAAAGACAATAAATAAATAAATAATAATAAGTAAATAAATATAATGGACAAAACACAACAAACATAAGAAGGGGGGCAAAATAAAGGGGAATAAACGATAAAGATAAAATTTATAATATAGAATATAAAAATATATAGAATAAAATGAAGTATTATAAAATAAAAGGAGGGGGGTCGACCAGCAGGTTGCATCTTTGTAGATGGGGGGAGGGGATTATTGCTCCACATCGCCCCCCGCGACCTGCCCACCCCGGGGGCGCCTTGACGGCCGGCTCCCCTTGGCGGCGGTGGAAGTACTAAGTAGTCCCACCGCCGCCATTACGTCTGCGGCCCCTCACAGGGGGCCGTCGGCCTCGTCGGGGTTGCCCCGCCGATGCTAACCTCCTGGCGGTGAGGGGGCCGGCTTCCCTCTCCTTCACCGCTGCCTCCTTCTGCGTTATCACAATCTCGCAGAAGGATGCAAACGCTGCTCTTGACCTCTCGCTGCCGATCATGTGGTCGACCACGACCGGCAACTAGAGGTCCATCCCAATATCGCCCGTTAGGTCACTGCGCGGCGCCGACCACGCTGGACATTCTTCCAGCGTATGCCGCGCAGAGACCTGGGCCTCCTCGCAGTGGTGGAACTGCGATCCTCCCAGTGCCAGTTATGAACACACAGTTTGAGGAAACGGCGGTATGCAGGTAATTTAACTTATGCGCATGCATTGCTGCAACTTGTGCTGTATAATGTAGAATTTTTGTTACCGCGCCATCCGATTTTTATACATGTGCAAATACTCGTACTCGCTGCATTGTATTTTTTCCGCACGCGACAAGGAGGGGACAGAGGCGAGTTCCGGCTCGCGTCTGTCCCCTCCCCCCGTCCCACCGCCACCCTGGTCGACCCGCATAAAACTTAAAAATATGATAAAATAAAAGATAAAATCAATAAATGAAAACGTGTATAGATGAAATAGATAAAATAAAAGTCAATAAAGAAATAAATAATAATAAGTAAATAAATACAATGGACAAAACACAACAAACATAAGAAGGGGGGCAAAATAAAGGGGAATAAACGATAAAGATAAAATTTTTCTAATATAGAATATAAAATATATATAGAATAAAATGAAGTATTATAAAATAAAAGGAGGGGGGTCGACCAGCAGGTTGCATCTTTGTAGATGGGGGGAGGGGATTATTGCTTCACCTCGCCCCCCGCGACCTGCCCATCCCGAGGGCGCCTTAACGGCCGGCTCCCCTTGGTGGCGGTGGAAGTACTAAGTAGTCCCACCGCCGCCATTACGTCTGCGGCCCCTTACAGGGGCCCGTCGGCCTCGTCGGGGTTGCCCCGCCGATGCTAACCTCCTGGCGGTGAGAGGGTCGGCTTCCCTCTCCCTCTCCGCTGCCTCCTTCTGCGTTATCACAATCTCGCAGAAAAAGGCAAACGCTGCCCTTGACCACTCGCTGCCGATCATGTGGTCGACCACGACCGGCAACGAGAGGTCCATCCCAATAACGCCCGATAGGTCTCTGCGCGGCGCCGACCACGCTGGACATTCTTCCAGCGTATGCCGCGCAGAGTCCTGGGCCTCCTCGCAGTGGTGGCACTGCGATCCTCCCAGTGCCAGTTATGAACACACAGTTTGAGGAAACGGCGGTATGCAGGTAATTTAACTTATGCGCATGCATTGCTGCAACTTGTGCTGTATAATGTAGAATTTTTGTTACCGCGCCATCCGATTTTTATACATGTGCAAATACTCGTACTCGCTACATTGTATTTTTTCCGCACGCGACAAGGAGGGGACAGAGGCGAGTTCCGGCTCGCGTCTGTCACCTCCCCCGTCCCACCCCCCCTGGTCGACCCGCATAAAACTTAAAAATATGATAAAATAAAAGATAAAATCAATAAATGAAAACGTGTATAGATAAAATATATAAAATAAAAGTCAATAAATAAATAAATAATAATAAGTAAATAAATACAATGGACAAAACACAACAAACATAAGAAGGGGGGCAAAATAAAGGGGAAAAAGAGATCAAGATAAAATTTATAATATAGAATATAAAATATATATAGAATAAAATGAACTATTATAAAATAAAAGGAGGGGGGTCGACCGGCAGGTCGCATCTTTGTAGACGGGGGGAGGGGATTATTGCTCCACCTCGCCCCCCGCGACCTGCCCACCCCGGGGGCGCCTTAACGGCCGGCACCCCTTGGCGGCGGTGGAAGTACTAAGTAGTCCCACCGCCGCCATTACGTCTGCGGCCCCTTACAGGGGGCCGTCGGCCTCGACGGGGTTGCCCAGCCGATGCTAACCTCCTGGCGGTGAGAGGGTCGGCTTCCCTCTCCCTCACCGCTGCCTCCTTCTGCGTTATCACAATCTCGCAGAAGGAGGCAAACGCTGCTCTTGACCTCTCGCTGCCGATCATGTGGTCGACCACGACCGACAACGAGAGGTCCATCCCAATAACGCCCCTTAGGTCACTGCGCGGCGCCGACCACGCTGGACATTCTTCCAGCGTATGCCGCGCAGAGACCTGGGCCTCCTCGCAGTGGTGGAACTGCGATCCTCCCAGTGCCAGTTATGAACACACAGTTTGAGGAAACGGCGGTATGCAGGTAATTTAACTTATGCGCATGCATTGCTGCAACTTGTGCTGTATAATTTAGAATTTTTGTTACCGCGCCATCTGATTTTTATACATGTGCAAATACTCGTACACGCTGCATTGTATTTTTTTCCGCACGCGACAAGGAGGGGACAGAGGCGAGTTCCGGCTCGCGTCTGTCCCCTCCCCCCGTCCCACCGCCACCCTGGTCGACCCGCATAAAACTTAAAAATATGATAAAATAAAAGATAAAATCAATAAATGAAAACGTGTATAGATAAAATAGATAAAATAAAAGACAATAAATAAATAAATAATAATAAGTAAATAAATACAATGGACAAAACACAACAAACATAAGAAGGGGGGCAAAATAAAGGGGAATAAACGATAAAGATAAAATTTATAATATAGAATATAAAATATATATAGAATAAAATGAAGTATTATAAAATAAAAGGTGGGGGGTCGACCAGCAGGTTGCATCTTTGTAGAGGGGGGGAGGGGATTATTGCTCCACCTCGCCACGCGCGACCTGCCCATCCCGGGGGCGCCTTAACGGCCGGCTCCCCTTGGCGGCGGTGGAAGTACTAAGTAGTCCCACCGCCGCCATTACGTCTGCGGCCCCTTACAGGGGGCCGTCGGCCTCGACGGGGTTGCCCCGCCGATGCTAACCTCCTGGCGGTGGGGGGGTCGGCTTCCCTCTCCCTCTCCGCTGCCTCCTTCTGCGTTATCACAATCTCGCAGAAAAAGGCAAACGCTGCCCTTGACCACTCGCTGCCGATCATGTGGTCGACCACGACCGGCAACGAGAGGTCCATCCCAATAACGCCCGATAGGTCTCTGCGCGGCGCCGACCACGCTGGACATTCTTCCAGCGTATGCCGCGCAGAGTCCTGGGCCTCCTCGCAGTGGTGGCACTGCGATCCTCCCAGTGCCAGTTATGAACACACAGTTTGAGGAAACGGCGGTATGCAGGTAATTTAACTTATGCGCATGCATTGCTGCAACTTGTGCTGTATAATGTAGAATTTTTGTTACCGCGCCATCCGATTTTTATACATGTGCAAATACTCGTACTCGCTACATTGTATTTTTTCCGCACGCGACAAGGAGGGGACAGAGGCGAGTTCCGGCTCGCGTCTGTCACCTCCCCCGTCCCACCCCCCCTGGTCGACCCGCATAAAACTTAAAAATATGATAAAATAAAAGATAAAATCAATAAATGAAAACGTGTATAGATAAAATATATAAAATAAAAGTCAATAAATAAATAAATAATAATAAGTAAATAAATACAATGGACAAAACACAACAAACATAAGAAGGGGGGCAAAATAAAGGGGAAAAAGAGATCAAGATAAAATTTATAATATATAATATAAAATATATATAGAATAAAATGAACTATTATAAAATAAAAAGAGGGGGGTCGACCGGCAGGTCGCATCTTTGTAGACGGGGGGAGGGGATTATTGCTCCACCTCGCCCCCCGCGACCTGCCCACCCCGGGGGCGCCTTAACGGCCGGCACCCCTTGGCGGCGGTGGAAGTACTAAGTAGTCCCACCGCCGCCATTACGTCTGCGGCCCCTTACAGGGGGCCGTCGGCCTCGACGGGGTTGCCCAGCCGATGCTAACCTCCTGGCGGTGAGAGGGTCGGCTTCCCTCTCCCTCTCCGCTGCCTCCTTCTGCGTTATCACAATCTCGCAGAAGGAGGCAAACGCTGCTCTTGACCTCTCGCTGCCGATCATGTGGTCGACCACGACCGGCAACGAGAGGTCCATCCCAATAACGCCCCTTAGGTCTCTGCGCGGCGCCAACCACGCTGGACATTCTTCCAGCGTATGCCGCGCAGAGACCTGGGCCTCCTCGCAGTGGTGGAAATGCGATCCTCCCAGTGCCAGTTATGAACACACAGTTTGAGGAAACGGCGGTATGCAGGTAATTTAACTTATGCGCATGCATTGCTGCAACTTGTGCTGTATAATTTAGAATTTTTGTTACCGCGCCATCCGATTTTTATACATGTGCAAATACTCGTACACGCTGCATTGTATTTTTTTCCGCACGCGACAAGGAGGGGACAGACGCGAGCCGGAACTCGCCTCTGTCCCCTCCCCCCGTCCCACCCCCCTGGTCGACCCGCATAAAACTTAAAAATATGATAAAATAAAAGATAAAATCAATAAATGAAAACGTGTATAGATAAAATAGATAAAATAAAAGACAATAAATAAATAAATAATAATAAGTAAATAAATATAATGGACAAAACACAACAAACATAAGAAGGGGGGCAAAATAAAGGGGAATAAACGATAAAGATAAAATTTATAATATAGAATATAAAAATATATAGAATAAAATGAAGTATTATAAAATAAAAGGAGGGGGGTCGACCAGCAGGTTGCATCTTTGTAGATGGGGGGAGGGGATTATTGCTCCACATCGCCCCCCGCGACCTGCCCACCCCGGGGGCGCCTTGACGGCCGGCTCCCCTTGGCGGCGGTGGAAGTACTAAGTAGTCCCACCGCCGCCATTACGTCTGCGGCCCCTCACAGGGGGCCGTCGGCCTCGTCGGGGTTGCCCCGCCGATGCTAACCTCCTGGCGGTGAGGGGGCCGGCTTCCCTCTCCTTCACCGCTGCCTCCTTCTGCGTTATCACAATCTCGCAGAAGGATGCAAACGCTGCTCTTGACCTCTCGCTGCCGATCATGTGGTCGACCACGACCGGCAACTAGAGGTCCATCCCAATATCGCCCGTTAGGTCACTGCGCGGCGCCGACCACGCTGGACATTCTTCCAGCGTATGCCGCGCAGAGACCTGGGCCTCCTCGCAGTGGTGGAACTGCGATCCTCCCAGTGCCAGTTATGAACACACAGTTTGAGGAAACGGCGGTATGCAGGTAATTTAACTTATGCGCATGCATTGCTGCAACTTGTGCTGTATAATGTAGAATTTTTGTTACCGCGCCATCCGATTTTTATACATGTGCAAATACTCGTACTCGCTGCATTGTATTTTTTCCGCACGCGACAAGGAGGGGACAGAGGCGAGTTCCGGCTCGCGTCTGTCCCCTCCCCCCGTCCCACCGCCACCCTGGTCGACCCGCATAAAACTTAAAAATATGATAAAATAAAAGATAAAATCAATAAATGAAAACGTGTATAGATGAAATAGATAAAATAAAAGTCAATAAAGAAATAAATAATAATAAGTAAATAAATACAATGGACAAAACACAACAAACATAAGAAGGGGGGCAAAATAAAGGGGAATAAACGATAAAGATAAAATTTTTCTAATATAGAATATAAAATATATATAGAATAAAATGAAGTATTATAAAATAAAAGGAGGGGGGTCGACCAGCAGGTTGCATCTTTGTAGATGGGGGGAGGGGATTATTGCTTCACCTCGCCCCCCGCGACCTGCCCATCCCGAGGGCGCCTTAACGGCCGGCTCCCCTTGGTGGCGGTGGAAGTACTAAGTAGTCCCACCGCCGCCATTACGTCTGCGGCCCCTTACAGGGGCCCGTCGGCCTCGTCGGGGTTGCCCCGCCGATGCTAACCTCCTGGCGGTGAGAGGGTCGGCTTCCCTCTCCCTCTCCGCTGCCTCCTTCTGCGTTATCACAATCTCGCAGAAAAAGGCAAACGCTGCCCTTGACCACTCGCTGCCGATCATGTGGTCGACCACGACCGGCAACGAGAGGTCCATCCCAATAACGCCCGATAGGTCTCTGCGCGGCGCCGACCACGCTGGACATTCTTCCAGCGTATGCCGCGCAGAGTCCTGGGCCTCCTCGCAGTGGTGGCACTGCGATCCTCCCAGTGCCAGTTATGAACACACAGTTTGAGGAAACGGCGGTATGCAGGTAATTTAACTTATGCGCATGCATTGCTGCAACTTGTGCTGTATAATGTAGAATTTTTGTTACCGCGCCATCCGATTTTTATACATGTGCAAATACTCGTACTCGCTACATTGTATTTTTTCCGCACGCGACAAGGAGGGGACAGAGGCGAGTTCCGGCTCGCGTCTGTCACCTCCCCCGTCCCACCCCCCCTGGTCGACCCGCATAAAACTTAAAAATATGATAAAATAAAAGATAAAATCAATAAATGAAAACGTGTATAGATAAAATATATAAAATAAAAGTCAATAAATAAATAAATAATAATAAGTAAATAAATACAATGGACAAAACACAACAAACATAAGAAGGGGGGCAAAATAAAGGGGAAAAAGAGATCAAGATAAAATTTATAATATAGAATATAAAATATATATAGAATAAAATGAACTATTATAAAATAAAAGGAGGGGGGTCGACCGGCAGGTCGCATCTTTGTAGACGGGGGGAGGGGATTATTGCTCCACCTCGCCCCCCGCGACCTGCCCACCCCGGGGGCGCCTTAACGGCCGGCACCCCTTGGCGGCGGTGGAAGTACTAAGTAGTCCCACCGCCGCCATTACGTCTGCGGCCCCTTACAGGGGGCCGTCGGCCTCGACGGGGTTGCCCAGCCGATGCTAACCTCCTGGCGGTGAGAGGGTCGGCTTCCCTCTCCCTCACCGCTGCCTCCTTCTGCGTTATCACAATCTCGCAGAAGGAGGCAAACGCTGCTCTTGACCTCTCGCTGCCGATCATGTGGTCGACCACGACCGACAACGAGAGGTCCATCCCAATAACGCCCCTTAGGTCACTGCGCGGCGCCGACCACGCTGGACATTCTTCCAGCGTATGCCGCGCAGAGACCTGGGCCTCCTCGCAGTGGTGGAACTGCGATCCTCCCAGTGCCAGTTATGAACACACAGTTTGAGGAAACGGCGGTATGCAGGTAATTTAACTTATGCGCATGCATTGCTGCAACTTGTGCTGTATAATTTAGAATTTTTGTTACCGCGCCATCTGATTTTTATACATGTGCAAATACTCGTACACGCTGCATTGTATTTTTTTCCGCACGCGACAAGGAGGGGACAGAGGCGAGTTCCGGCTCGCGTCTGTCCCCTCCCCCCGTCCCACCGCCACCCTGGTCGACCCGCATAAAACTTAAAAATATGATAAAATAAAAGATAAAATCAATAAATGAAAACGTGTATAGATAAAATAGATAAAATAAAAGACAATAAATAAATAAATAATAATAAGTAAATAAATACAATGGACAAAACACAACAAACATAAGAAGGGGGGCAAAATAAAGGGGAATAAACGATAAAGATAAAATTTATAATATAGAATATAAAATATATATAGAATAAAATGAAGTATTATAAAATAAAAGGTGGGGGGTCGACCAGCAGGTTGCATCTTTGTAGAGGGGGGGAGGGGATTATTGCTCCACCTCGCCACGCGCGACCTGCCCATCCCGGGGGCGCCTTAACGGCCGGCTCCCCTTGGCGGCGGTGGAAGTACTAAGTAGTCCCACCGCCGCCATTACGTCTGCGGCCCCTTACAGGGGGCCGTCGGCCTCGACGGGGTTGCCCCGCCGATGCTAACCTCCTGGCGGTGGGGGGGTCGGCTTCCCTCTCCCTCTCCGCTGCCTCCTTCTGCGTTATCACAATCTCGCAGAAAAAGGCAAACGCTGCCCTTGACCACTCGCTGCCGATCATGTGGTCGACCACGACCGGCAACGAGAGGTCCATCCCAATAACGCCCGATAGGTCTCTGCGCGGCGCCGACCACGCTGGACATTCTTCCAGCGTATGCCGCGCAGAGTCCTGGGCCTCCTCGCAGTGGTGGCACTGCGATCCTCCCAGTGCCAGTTATGAACACACAGTTTGAGGAAACGGCGGTATGCAGGTAATTTAACTTATGCGCATGCATTGCTGCAACTTGTGCTGTATAATGTAGAATTTTTGTTACCGCGCCATCCGATTTTTATACATGTGCAAATACTCGTACTCGCTACATTGTATTTTTTCCGCACGCGACAAGGAGGGGACAGAGGCGAGTTCCGGCTCGCGTCTGTCACCTCCCCCGTCCCACCCCCCCTGGTCGACCCGCATAAAACTTAAAAATATGATAAAATAAAAGATAAAATCAATAAATGAAAACGTGTATAGATAAAATATATAAAATAAAAGTCAATAAATAAATAAATAATAATAAGTAAATAAATACAATGGACAAAACACAACAAACATAAGAAGGGGGGCAAAATAAAGGGGAAAAAGAGATCAAGATAAAATTTATAATATATAATATAAAATATATATAGAATAAAATGAACTATTATAAAATAAAAAGAGGGGGGTCGACCGGCAGGTCGCATCTTTGTAGACGGGGGGAGGGGATTATTGCTCCACCTCGCCCCCCGCGACCTGCCCACCCCGGGGGCGCCTTAACGGCCGGCACCCCTTGGCGGCGGTGGAAGTACTAAGTAGTCCCACCGCCGCCATTACGTCTGCGGCCCCTTACAGGGGGCCGTCGGCCTCGACGGGGTTGCCCAGCCGATGCTAACCTCCTGGCGGTGAGAGGGTCGGCTTCCCTCTCCCTCTCCGCTGCCTCCTTCTGCGTTATCACAATCTCGCAGAAGGAGGCAAACGCTGCTCTTGACCTCTCGCTGCCGATCATGTGGTCGACCACGACCGGCAACGAGAGGTCCATCCCAATAACGCCCCTTAGGTCTCTGCGCGGCGCCAACCACGCTGGACATTCTTCCAGCGTATGCCGCGCAGAGACCTGGGCCTCCTCGCAGTGGTGGAAATGCGATCCTCCCAGTGCCAGTTATGAACACACAGTTTGAGGAAACGGCGGTATGCAGGTAATTTAACTTATGCGCATGCATTGCTGCAACTTGTGCTGTATAATTTAGAATTTTTGTTACCGCGCCATCCGATTTTTATACATGTGCAAATACTCGTACACGCTGCATTGTATTTTTTTCCGCACGCGACAAGGAGGGGACAGACGCGAGCCGGAACTCGCCTCTGTCCCCTCCCCCCGTCCCACCCCCCTGGTCGACCCGCATAAAACTTAAAAATATGATAAAATAAAAGATAAAATCAATAAATGAAAACGTGTATAGATAAAATAGATAAAATAAAAGACAATAAATAAATAAATAATAATAAGTAAATAAATACAATGGACAAAACACAACAAACATAAGAAGGGGGGCAAAATAAAGGGGAATAAACGATAAAGATAAAATTTATAATATAGAATATAAAAATATATATAGAATAAAATGAAGTATTATAAAATAAAAGGAGGGGGGTCGACCAGCAGGTTGCATCTTTGTAGATGGGGGGAGGGGATTATTGCTCCACATCGCCCCCCGCGACCTGCCCACCCCGGGGGCGCCTTGACGGCCGGCTCCCCTTGGCGGCGGTGGAAGTACTAAGTAGTCCCACCGCCGCCATTACGTCTGCGGCCCCTCACAGGGGGCCGTCGGCCTCGTCGGGGTTGCCCCGCCGATGCTAACCTCCTGGCGGTGAGGGGGCCGGCTTCCCTCTCCTTCACCGCTGCCTCCTTCTGCGTTATCACAATCTCGCAGAAGGATGCAAACGCTGCTCTTGACCTCTCGCTGCCGATCATGTGGTCGACCACGACCGGCAACTAGAGGTCCATCCCAATAACGCCCGTTAGGTCACTGCGCGGCGCCGACCACGCTGGACATTCTTCCAGCGTATGCCGCGCAGAGACCTGGGCCTCCTCGCAGTGGTGGAACTGCGATCCTCCCAGTGCCAGTTATGAACACACAGTTTGAGGAAACGGCGGTATGCAGGTAATTTAACTTATGCGCATGCATTGCTGCAACTTGTGCTGTATAATGTAGAATTTTTGTTACCGCGCCATCCGATTTTTATACATGTGCAAATACTCGTACTCGCTACATTGTATTTTTTCCGCACGCGACAAGGAGGGGACAGAGGCGAGTTCCGGCTCGCGTCTGTCACCTCCCCCGTCCCACCCCCCCTGGTCGACCCGCATAAAACTTAAAAATATGATAAAATAAAAGATAAAATCAATAAATGAAAACGTGTATAGATAAAATATATAAAATAAAAGTCAATAAATAAATAAATAATAATAAGTAAATAAATACAATGGACAAAACACAACAAACATAAGAAGGGGGGCAAAATAAAGGGGAAAAAGAGATCAAGATAAAATTTATAATATATAATATAAAATATATATAGAATAAAATGAACTATTATAAAATAAAAAGAGGGGGGTCGACCGGCAGGTCGCATCTTTGTAGACGGGGGGAGGGGATTATTGCTCCACCTCGCCCCCCGCGACCTGCCCACCCCGGGGGCGCCTTAACGGCCGGCACCCCTTGGCGGCGGTGGAAGTACTAAGTAGTCCCACCGCCGCCATTACGTCTGCGGCCCCTTACAGGGGGCCGTCGGCCTCGACGGGGTTGCCCAGCCGATGCTAACCTCCTGGCGGTGAGAGGGTCGGCTTCCCTCTCCCTCTCCGCTGCCTCCTTCTGCGTTATCACAATCTCGCAGAAGGAGGCAAACGCTGCTCTTGACCTCTCGCTGCCGATCATGTGGTCGACCACGACCGGCAACGAGAGGTCCATCCCAATAACGCCCCTTAGGTCTCTGCGCGGCGCCAACCACGCTGGACATTCTTCCAGCGTATGCCGCGCAGAGACCTGGGCCTCCTCGCAGTGGTGGAAATGCGATCCTCCCAGTGCCAGTTATGAACACACAGTTTGAGGAAACGGCGGTATGCAGGTAATTTAACTTATGCGCATGCATTGCTGCAACTTGTGCTGTATAATTTAGAATTTTTGTTACCGCGCCATCCGATTTTTATACATGTGCAAATACTCGTACACGCTGCATTGTATTTTTTTCCGCACGCGACAAGGAGGGGACAGACGCGAGCCGGAACTCGCCTCTGTCCCCTCCCCCCGTCCCACCCCCCTGGTCGACCCGCATAAAACTTAAAAATATGATAAAATAAAAGATAAAATCAATAAATGAAAACGTGTATAGATAAAATAGATAAAATAAAAGACAATAAATAAATAAATAATAATAAGTAAATAAATACAATGGACAAAACACAACAAACATAAGAAGGGGGGCAAAATAAAGGGGAATAAACGATAAAGATAAAATTTATAATATAGAATATAAAAATATATATAGAATAAAATGAAGTATTATAAAATAAAAGGAGGGGGGTCGACCAGCAGGTTGCATCTTTGTAGATGGGGGGAGGGGATTATTGCTCCACATCGCCCCCCGCGACCTGCCCACCCCGGGGGCGCCTTGACGGCCGGCTCCCCTTGGCGGCGGTGGAAGTACTAAGTAGTCCCACCGCCGCCATTACGTCTGCGGCCCCTCACAGGGGGCCGTCGGCCTCGTCGGGGTTGCCCCGCCGATGCTAACCTCCTGGCGGTGAGGGGGCCGGCTTCCCTCTCCTTCACCGCTGCCTCCTTCTGCGTTATCACAATCTCGCAGAAGGATGCAAACGCTGCTCTTGACCTCTCGCTGCCGATCATGTGGTCGACCACGACCGGCAACTAGAGGTCCATCCCAATAACGCCCGTTAGGTCACTGCGCGGCGCCGACCACGCTGGACATTCTTCCAGCGTATGCCGCGCAGAGACCTGGGCCTCCTCGCAGTGGTGGAACTGCGATCCTCCCAGTGCCAGTTATGAACACACAGTTTGAGGAAACGGCGGTATGCAGGTAATTTAACTTATGCGCATGCATTGCTGCAACTTGTGCTGTATAATGTAGAATTTTTGTTACCGCGCCATCCGATTTTTATACATGTGCAAATACTCGTACTCGCTGCATTGTATTTTTTCCGCACGCGACAAGGAGGGGACAGAGGCGAGTTCCGGCTCGCGTCTGTCCCCTCCCCCCGTCCCACCGCCACCCTGGTCGACCCGCATAAAACTTAAAAATATGATAAAATAAAAGATAAAATCAATAAATGAAAACGTGTATAGATGAAATAGATAAAATAAAAGTCAATAAAGAAATAAATAATAATAAGTAAATAAATACAATGGACAAAACACAACAAACATAAGAAGGGGGGCAAAATAAAGGGGAATAAACGATAAAGATAAAATTTTTCTAATATAGAATATAAAATATATATAGAATAAAATGAACTATTATAAAATAAAAGGAGGGGGGTCGACCGGCAGGTCGCATCTTTGTAGAGGGGGGGAGGGGATTATTGCTCCACCTCGCCCCCCGCGACCTGCCCACCCCGGGGGCGCCTTAACGGCCGGCACCCCTTGGCGGCGGTGGAAGTACTAAGTAGTCCCACCGCCGCCATTACGTCTGCGGCCCCTTACAGGGGGCCGTCGGCCTCGACGGGGTTGCCCCGCCGATGCTAACCTCCTGGCGGTGGGGGGGTCGGCTTCCCTCTCCCTCTCCGCTGCCTCCTTCTGCGTTATCACAATCTCGCAGAAAAAGGCAAACGCTGCCCTTGACCACTCGCTGCCGATCATGTGGTCGACCACGACCGGCAACGAGAGGTCCATCCCAATAACGCCCGATAGGTCTCTGCGCGGCGCCGACCACGCTGGACATTCTTCCAGCGTATGCCGCGCAGAGTCCTGGGCCTCCTCGCAGTGGTGGCACTGCGATCCTCCCAGTGCCAGTTATGAACACACAGTTTGAGGAAACGGCGGTATGCAGGTAATTTAACTTATGCGCATGCATTGCTGCAACTTGTGCTGTATAATGTAGAATTTTTGTTACCGCGCCATCCGATTTTTATACATGTGCAAATACTCGTACTCGCTACATTGTATTTTTTCCGCACGCGACAAGGAGGGGACAGAGGCGAGTTCCGGCTCGCGTCTGTCACCTCCCCCGTCCCACCCCCCCTGGTCGACCCGCATAAAACTTAAACATATGATAAAATAAAAGATAAAATCAATAAATGAAAACGTGTATAGATAAAATATATAAAATAAAAGTCAATAAATAAATAAATAATAATAAGTAAATAAATACAATGGACAAAACACAACAAACATAAGAAGGGGGGCAAAATAAAGGGGAAAAAGAGATCAAGATAAAATTTATAATATAGAATATAAAATATATATAGAATAAAATGAACTATTATAAAATAAAAGGAGGGGGGTCGACCGGCAGGTCGCATCTTTGTAGACGGGGGGAGGGGATTATTGCTCCACCTCGCCCCCCGCGACCTGCCCACCCCGGGGGCGCCTTAACGGCCGGCACCCCTTGGCGGCGGTGGAAGTACTAAGTAGTCCCACCGCCGCCATTACGTCTGCGGCCCCTTACAGGGGGCCGTCGGCCTCGACGGGGTTGCCCAGCCGATGCTAACCTCCTGGCGGTGAGAGGGTCGGCTTCCCTCTCCCTCTCCGCTGCCTCCTTCTGCGTTATCACAATCTCGCAGAAGGAGGCAAACGCTGCTCTTGACCTCTCGCTGCCGATCATGTGGTCGACCACGACCGGCAACGAGAGGTCCATCCCAATAACGCCCCTTAGGTCTCTGCGCGGCTCCAACCACGCTGGACATTCTTCCAGCGTATGCCGCGCAGAGTCCTGGGCCTCCTCGCAGTGGTGGCACTGCGATCTTCGCAGTGCCAGTTATGAACACACAGTTTGAGGAAACGGCGGTATGCAGGTAATTTAACTTATGCGCATGCATTGCTGCAACTTGTGCTGTATAATTTAGAATTTTTGTTACCGCGCCATCCGATTTTTATACATGTGCAAATACTCGTACACGCTGCTTTGTATTTTTTTCCGCACGCGACAAGGAGGGGACAGACGCGAGCCGGAACTCGCCTTTGTCCCCTCCCCCCGTCCCACCCCCCTGGTCGACCCGCATAAAACTTCAAAATATGATAAAATAAAAGATAAAATCAATAAATGAAAACGTGTATAGATAAAATAGATAAAATAAAAGACAATAAATAAATAAATATTAATAAGTAAATAAATACAATGGACAAAACACAACAAACATAAGAAGGGGGGCAAAATAAAGGGGAATAAACGATAAAGATAAAATTTTTCTAATATAGAATATAAAATATATATAGAATAAAATGAAGTATTATAAAATAAAAGGTGGGGGGTCGACCAGCAGGTTGCATCTTTGTAGAGGGGGGGAGGGGATTATTGCTCCACCTCGCCCCGCGCGACCTGCCCATCCCGGGGGCGCCTTAACGGCCGGCTCCCCTTGGCGGCGGTGGAAGTACTAAGTAGTCCCACCGCCGCCATTACGTCTGCGGCCCCTTACAGGGGGCCGTCGGCCTCGTAGGGGTTGCCCCGCCGATGCTAACCTTCTGGCGGTGAGGGGGCCGGCTTCCCTCTCCCTCTCCGCTGCCTCCTTCTGGGTTATCACAATCTCGCAGAAGGAGGCAAACGCTGCTCTTGACCTCTCGCTGCCGATCATGTGGTCGACCACGACCGGCAACGAGAGGTCCATCCCAATAACGCCACTTAGGTCACTGCGCGGCGTCGACCACGCTGGACATTCTTCCAGCGTATGCCGTGCAGAGACCTGGGCCTCCTCGCAGTGGTGGAAATGCGATCCTCCCAGTGCCAGTTATGAAAACACAGTTTGAGGAAACGGCGGTATGCAGGTAATTTAACTTATGCTCATGCATTGCTGCAACTTGTGCTGTATAATATAGAATTTTTTGTTACCGCCATCCGATTTTTATACATGTGCAAATACTCGTACTCGCTGCATTGTATTTTTTCCGCACGCGACAAGGAGGGGACAGAGGCGAGTTCCGGCTCGCGTCTGTCCCCTCCCCCCGTCCCACCGCCACCCTGGTCGACCCGCATAAAACTTAAAAATATGATAATATAAAAGATAAAATCAATAAATGAAAACGTGTATAGATGAAATAGATAAAATAAAAGTCAATAAAGAAATAAATAATAATAAGTAAATAAATACAATGGACAAGACACAACAAACATAAGAAGGGGGGGGCAAAATAAAGGGAATAAGAGATAAAGATAAAATTTATAATATAGAATATAAAATATATATAGAATAAAATGAAATATTATAAAATAAAAGGAGGGGGGTTGACCGACAGGTCGCATCTTTGTAGAGGCGGGGAGGGGATTAGTGCACTACCTCGCCCCCCACGACCTGCCCACCCCGGGGGCGCCTTAACGGCCAGCCCCCCTTGGCGGCGGTGGAAGTACTAAGTAGTCCCGCCGCCGCCATTACGTCTGCGGCCCCTTACAGGGGCCCGTCGGCCTCGTCGGGGTTGCCCCGCCGATGCTAACCTCCTGGCGGTGAGAGGGTCGGCTTCCCTCTCCCTCTCCGCTGCCTCCATCTGCGTTATCACAATCTCGCAGAAGGAGGCAAACGCTGCTCTTGACCTCTCGCTGCCGATCATGTGGTCGACCACGACCGGCAACGAGAGGTCCATCCCAATAACGCCACTTAGGTCACTGCGCGGCGCCGACCACGCTGGACATTCTTCCGGCGTATGCCGTGCAGAGACCTGGGCCTCCTCGCAGTGGTGGAAATGCGATCCTCCCAGTGCCAGTTATGAACACACAGTTTGAGGAAACGGCGGTATGCAGGTAATTTAACTTATGCTCATGCATTGCTGCAACTTGTGCTGTATAATATAGAATTTTTTGTTACCGCCATCCGATTTTTATACATGTGCAAATACTCGTACACGCTGCATTGTATTTTTTTCCGCACGCGACAAGGAGGGGACAGACGCGAGCCGGAACTCGCCTCTGTCCCCTCCCCCCGTCCCACCCCCCTGGTCGACCCGCATAAAACTTAAAAATATGATAAAATAAAAGATAAAATCAATAAATGAAAACGTGTATAGATAAAATAGATAAAATAAAAGACAATAAGTAAATAAATAATAATAAGTAAATAAATACAATGGACAAAACACAACAAACATAAGAAGGGGGGCAAAATAAAGGGGAACAAACGATAAAGATAAAATTTATAATATAGAATATAAAATATATATAGAATAAAATGAACTATTATAAAATAAAAGGAGGGGGGTCGACCGGCAGGTCGCATCTTTGTAGAGGGGGGGAGGGGATTATTGCTCCACCTCGCCCCCCGCGACCTGCCCACCCCGGGGGCGCCTTAACGGCCGGCACCCCTTGGCGGCGGTGGAAGTACTAAGTAGTCCCACCGCCGCCATTACGTCTGCGGCCCCTTACAGGGGGCCGTCGGCCTCGACGGGGTTGCCCCGCCGATGCTAACCTCCTGGCGGTGGGGGGGTCGGCTTCCCTCTCCCTCTCCGCTGCCTCCTTCTGCGTTATCACAATCTCGCAGAAAAAGGCAAACGCTGCCCTTGACCACTCGCTGCCGATCATGTGGTCGACCACGACCGGCAACGAGAGGTCCATCCCAATAACGCCCGATAGGTCTCTGCGCGGCGCCGACCACGCTGGACATTCTTCCAGCGTATGCCGCGCAGAGTCCTGGGCCTCCTCGCAGTGGTGGCACTGCGATCCTCCCAGTGCCAGTTATGAACACACAGTTTGAGGAAACGGCGGTATGCAGGTAATTTAACTTATGCGCATGCATTGCTGCAACTTGTGCTGTATAATGTAGAATTTTTGTTACCGCGCCATCCGATTTTTATACATGTGCAAATACTCGTACTCGCTACATTGTATTTTTTCCGCACGCGACAAGGAGGGGACAGAGGCGAGTTCCGGCTCGCGTCTGTCACCTCCCCCGTCCCACCCCCCCTGGTCGACCCGCATAAAACTTAAACATATGATAAAATAAAAGATAAAATCAATAAATGAAAACGTGTATAGATAAAATATATAAAATAAAAGTCAATAAATAAATAAATAATAATAAGTAAATAAATACAATGGACAAAACACAACAAACATAAGAAGGGGGGCAAAATAAAGGGGAAAAAGAGATCAAGATAAAATTTATAATATAGAATATAAAATATATATAGAATAAAATGAACTATTATAAAATAAAAGGAGGGGGGTCGACCGGCAGGTCGC